>NC_137787.1:167378679-167638679 GCF_963383645.1 Muscardinus avellanarius
CTGTTTTCTTTCTTTTTAAAAATACTTTTATTGATGCAATGTAATTGCATATCATAATGAAATTCCAAGTGACACACACACACACACACACACACACACACACACACACACACACACATTGCTTGGAGTATTTCCCTCTGTATACCCGCCTCCTTCTCCTTCCTTCCTTCCCATACATGCTAATAAGATTGGTAGTGAAATGCAGTTTGGATGTAACCTTATCTGAACTGTTCTTTCTCAATTTTCATTTTGTTCCCCATTTTCTTGGCTGTAGGGATCTTGTTCTCATTATATTTTAAAATCGTCATTCTCAGTGAGGTGTGGTGGCCCACACCTGTAATCTCAGTACTTGGGAGGCTGAGACAGGAGGATCACAGGTTCTCAGTCAGCCTCAGCAAGGAGTGAGACCCTGTTCCCATATAAAAGTAAAGTGAGAGCCGGGAGTGGTGGCGCATGCTTGTAAATCCCAGCATTCGGGAGGCTGAGACAGGAGGATCGTGGTTCGAAGACAGCCTCAGCTACTTAGTGAGGCTCCTTGCAACTCTATGAGACCCTGTTTCAAAATAAAGAATAAAAAATAGGGCTGGGGGGCATAGCTTGGAGGTAGATGCCCCTGGGTTTCATCCCCAGTACTGCAAATAAATAAATAAAAATAAATAAATAAAAAATAAATAAAATGATGCTAGGAGTGTGGCTTGGAGGTAAAATGCCCCCAGTAGGAGTTCCACCCCTAGTAGCCGACCCCCACATACAATCGTCATTCTCGGCAGAGTGCCTCAAACATAGTAGATGTTCAGGGAATGTTAGATGATTACCGAATGACTTTAGTTTTGCAACATTTATTAAGTCAGTGTTATTTCCAGACACCCTTCCAAGCATCAATGCTCTTCCTTGACACACTTCATCTGCAGCCTGGGGGTGGAGTCAATGGGAAAGTGCCAGAAACTCTGCCCCAAGGCAGTGAGTGCCAGGTCAGGGCCAGTGTAAACAATTTAAAACCAGGTCAGAGATCCAAGTAGGACTGGATGAATCTAGGAAGCCAAGGCCTGAAGCCAACTAGGGTGGTGTCTGTGTTTCCAGGAGCTGGTGGTAAGAAAATCTTAGAGTTAATCCTGGGTGTCCGAGGGGGGCTGGGCCTATAGCTCAGGGGTACAGGGCTTACCTAGCATGTTCGAGGCCCTGGGCTCAATCCCTAGCATCACAGAACAAAATTTACAGTCTGTTGCCAATGGAAGAGGAAATAGTTGCTGCCCTGATACTAAGGGTGCATGGTTAGTGGGATAAGGGGGATGCAGCAGGAACTCAGGCTTCCTTGAGAGGCTTGGGAGGCTGAGACAGGAGGATTGCAAGGGTTCAAATCCAGCCTCAGCTACTTAGTGAGGCGTTCAGCAACTTAGTGAAACCCTGTTTCCAAATAAAATAGAAAGTAGGTCTAGGAGTATAGCCCAGAGGTAGAAAGCCCCTGGGTTCCACTCCCAGTACCACCAAAAAAAAAAAAAAAAAAAAAAAAAAAAGAAAAAGTGATTCAGTAAAGCAAATGAATACAGTATCCTTTGGGGGAGAAATGGCAATGACCATGAAGGGATCCTCATAGTAATTTTTTGTTTATTTATTTTTTAAAGACAACACCTCAGCTGGGCGTGGTGGCCCACACTAATAATCCTAGTAGTGGGAGGCTGGGCTGGGGAGACCATGCGATCTCAGGTTCAAGGACAGTCTTAGCAAGTAGTGAGACTCATTAGCCTAGGTGATCCTGTTTCAAAATAAAAATAAAGCTGCGCGTGGTGGCACACGCTTGTAATCCCAGCATTTCTGAGGCTGAGACTGGAGGATCTCTGTTCAAGGACAGCCTCAGCTACTCTGTGAGGCCCTTTGCAACTCAGTGAGACACAGTTTCAAAATAAAGAATAAAAAATAGGGCTGGGGTTGCATCTCAGAGGTAGAATGCCCTTGGGTTCCATCCCCAGACCCGCAAAAAAAAAAAAAAAAAAAAAAAATTGGGTTGGGGGTGTAGCTCAGTGGTAGAAGCACCTGGGTTCAATCCCTAGTACCACACAAAAAAGTATTATGATAAAAGGCATTTAGATTTTTTGAAATCTAAAACACGGTATAAAAATAACATGGTATTTTATATGTGTATAAACATAAATACATATATATATATATATATGATATATACTTGGTACTGGGGATTGAACCCAGGGGCATTCTACCTCCAGCATACACCTCCAGCCCTATTTTTTATTCTTTATTTTGAAACAGAGTCTCCCTGAGTTGCAAAGGGCCTCACTAAGTTCTGAAGCTGTTTGTGAACTGTGATCCTGTTTCAGCTTCCCAAATGCTGGGATTAAAAGCGTCTGTTGGTATGCCCGGCTGAACCCAGGGGCATTCTATCTCAAATTCTATCTCAAATTCTATGCCCTATTTTTATTCTTTTTTTTGAACAAGGTCTCACTAAGTTGCAAAGGTCCCAGCCCTATTTTTTTTTTATTCTTTATTTTGTTTGTTTGTTTGTTTATTTATTTTGGTGGTACTGGGGAGGGAACCCAGGTGCCTTCTACCTCCGGGCTACACTCTCAGACCTATTTTATATTTTATTTGGAAACAGGGTCTCTTAAGCCAACTGAGGCTGGCTTTGAACCTGCGATCCTCCTGTCTCAGCCTCCCAAGCGTGCGCCACGCCCGCCCGGCATTTATTCTTTATTTTGAAACAAGGTCTTACTAAATTGCAGAGTAATTTCAGGCTCTTGATAAATTGCAGCCTCACTAAGTAACTGAGGCTGGCCGAGAACCTGCCACCCTCCTGTCTCAGCTGCCCAGGTACTGGGATTACCAACATGGGCCACCATGCCCATCTTTGGCTTCAGATTTGTGAACAGAAATATTAGTTGCAAGGATTTTGTTCTCTTAAGCATTTCTCCATTTATTGGAAACTTCAGTGCCTGGGAGGTGCTTATACTTTATGGACAAGATTATATCCCCCTCAAAAAAAAATTATTTTTTTGTAACACTATTGCTGTATGCATTGTTGAAGGTTCTGTTTGTCCTTGGAATGGTTTCAGATTCTCAAACTCTGAATTCAGGAGATTTATTTCTTAATTCTTCCCTGTACTCATGTCTGCAATCCCCACCCTGCCTGCTGTCATCACTTGATTGAATTTTACAATTCTTTGATTCTTTGGATATTTAAATGTATTCCCTTCCACAGAATCAAAAGATTATTGCATTTGAAAGCTCTTTGCATTCCTTTTCTGGGGTCCTGAGGATTGAATGGGGGGGGGGTTTGCATATGTTAGGCAAGTGTGTGACCACTGAGCTGCACTCACAGTCCTTTTTAAATTTTATTTTACTAAGCCAGGCATGGTGGCCCACACTAGTAATCCTAGTATTTAGGAGGCTGAGGCAGGAGGATCTCAGGTTCTCAGCCAGCCTCAGTTACTTAGTGAAGCTGTCTGCAACTTAGTGAGATCCTGTTTCTAAATAAAAAGTAAAATTGGGCTGTGGGTGTAGCTCGGAGGTAGAGTGCCC
Organism: Muscardinus avellanarius; assembly: GCF_963383645.1. NCBI lineage: Eukaryota > Metazoa > Chordata > Mammalia > Rodentia > Gliridae > Muscardinus > Muscardinus avellanarius. The sequence continues at coordinate 167,382,208 of NC_137787.1, forward strand.
CTGGGTTCAATCCCCAGTACCAAGCACATACACACACACAAACATAGAATTATTTTACTCACTTACTTACATACTTTGCAGTACTAGGGATTAAACCCAGGGGCCCTCTACTACTGAGCTACATCTCCACCCTAATATATATTTATATATATATTCGTGATAGTCTCATTAAGTTGCCCAGGTTGGCTTCAAACTACCAATTTTCCTGTCTCAGCCTCTTTTTTTTTTTTTTTTTTTTTTTTTTTTTTTTTTGTGGTACTGGGTGTGGAACCCAGAGGATTTCTGCCTCCAGGCATACTCCCAGACCTATTTTATATTTTATTTGGAAACGGGGTCTCACTAAGTAGCTAAGAGCCTCACTGAGTGGCTGAGGCTGGCTTTGAACCTGTGCAATCCTCCTGTCTCAGCCTCCCAAGCGCGGGGTCTGCCTCAGCCTCTTGAGTAGCTGTATTACAGATGTGTTCCACCATGTCCAGCAACCTTTATTTATTTATTTATTTATTTATTTATTTATTTATTCATTTTTGTGGTTCTGGGGATGGAACGCAGGGGCATTTGACCTCTGAGCTACACTCCCTTTCTTATTTTTTATTCTTTATTTTGAAACCGGGTCTCACTGAGTTGCAGAGGGCCTCACTAAGTAGCTGAGGCTGTCCGTGAACCACGATCCTCCAGGTCTCAGCCTCCCGAATGCTGGGATTACAAGCATGTGCCACCACGCCCGGCTCCAGCAACCTTTAAAAAAAAAAAATTAAAAAAATTAAAAAAATATATATTTTTTTTAGTACTGGGCATGGAACCCAGGGGCATCTACCTCTGAGCTACACCCCAGCCCTATTTTCTTATTTATTTATTATTATTGTTGTTGTTGTTGTTGATTATTATTATTATTATTATTATTATTATTATTATTATGTGTGTTACTGGGGGCAGAACCCAGGGGCTTTTCTACCTCTGGGCTATACTCCCAGACCTATTTTATACTTTATTTGGAAACAGTCTCACTAAGTTGCTGAGAGCCTCACTAAGTAGCTGAGGCTGGCTTCGAACCTGCGCAATCCTGGGATTACAAGAGTGCACCACCACTCCCGGCTCTATATTTAGCTTTTTAAGGATCGTAACATTTCCAATAATCCAAGGTCATTCTATTGAAGTCTGGCTATCTGACAAGGCTTTGTTTTCATTAAGTCAGGATTTTGAAGGTTACTCTGGTATCTTAACCCAGCCGGGTTCTTTCTCTGTGTTGGCCCTTCCTTTCTCTAAGCGTGTCTGGCTCAGTGTCACTGTTTAAGTCTCTCATTTTGAATGTCAGAGTTCCTCTCTGATTGACTTTTTCAAGGGAGAGCTCCTCTATTATTTTACATCATAAAGCTTTTTAAAAAACTGTTCTAAGCTGGGTATGGTGGCACAGGTTTGTAATCCCAGTATTTAGGAGGCTGAGACAGGTTTGAGGACAGCCTCAGCAAGTAGTGAGATTTTCATCAACCTAGTAAAACCCTGTTTCCAAATAAGAAATAAAATCTGTCTGGGGGAGTTCAAAGGTAAAATGCCTCTGGCTTCAATCCCCAGCACACACACACACACACACACACACACACACACACACACACACACTGTTCTGTATGCCACATAAAATAATCTGGAGTTTATTTATCAGTCAATTTGTCAATTTTCTGTCTCTCCAAACCAGACTGCAAGCTCCATGACAACTAAGGCAAACATTTGATTAATTAATCACTTTATTTTGAAATCCTTTTAAGGTCAGGCATGAGGGTATATCCCTATAATCCAGCTAGTTAGGAGGCTGAGGCTGGAGGATTGTGAACTTGAGGACAACCGGAGCGACATAGTAAAACTCAATTTAAAATAATGAATAAAATTATAATACTTTTTTTTTTTTTTCAGAACTGGGGATTGAACCCAGGAGCTTTCTACTTCTAAGCTACATCCCTAGCCTTATTTTTATTCTTTATTTTGAAGCAGGGTCTCACTGAGTTGCAGAGGGCCTCACTTAAGTAGCTGAGGCTGGGTGTACTGGGATTACAAGTGTGAACCACAAAGCTTGGCACTTAAGATTATTTTAGAGTCGCAAGAAGTCGAAAAGATAGTACACTTTCAGTTCCTTTTATTTATCTTCTCCAAAGAATAACACTTTTACACAATTATAGTCCATTATCAAAACCAGAACACTGAAATTGATATGATGTCAATGTCTGGTCTTATAAGACTTTTTTTTGGAGCTGGGTGCGGTGGCGCATGGTTTTAACCCCAGTACTTGGGAGGCTGAGACAGGAGGACTACAGGTTCACAGCCAGCCTCAGCTACTTAGTGAGGCCCTCTGCAACTTAGTGAGACCCTGTCTCAAAATAAAGAATAATAATAAAAATATCTTAATTGAGGTTTCATCAGTTTATATACTAGTGTGTATGTATACATATTGCATGGTTCTATATACTTTTATTCATAAAGTTGTCTCTACGCACATTTTGTGTTTCTAATTTTTTTTTTTTTTTTTTTTTTTGGTGGTACTGGGAGTGGACCCCAGAGGCTTTCTCCCTCCAGGCTATACTCCCAGACCTATTTTATATTTTATTTGGAAACAGGGTCTCACTAAGTTGCTGAGAGCCTCACTAAGTAGCTGAGGCTGGCTTTGAACCTGGGCGATCCTCCTGTCTCAGCCTCCCAAGCGCGGGGATCACAAGCGTGCGCCACCACACCCGGCTCTAAAGTGTTTTTAAAGGTTTCTCCACACAGGGTGAATTGTAACCTACTCTTGCATCAAGTAGCCGAATTTCAGCCAATCACAGCAGCTGAACTGCAGCCAACCAGAGGCGGCCCGCTCTCCAAGCCAGAGTCAGGACGGTGAGATGGTGAGTACCTCATGTCCATCTTCTGTCCATCACTTTTTTCCAGCTATCAATATTACCTGCACTGGTGGGGTGGAACAGTCTAAACTATTTTGTATTTTTTATTTATTTATTTTATTTCATTGTGGTATTGGGGAATGAACTCAGGGGCAGTCTACTTCTGAATTATGCCCCTGGGTTTGCCCCTCCTTTAAAATTTTGAAACTGGATTTCATATATATATATATATATTTTTTTTTTTCTTCTTCTTTTTTTGTGATACTGGGGTTCCTGGAAGCCCTTCTATCTCTGGGCTACACTCCCAGACCTATTTTATTTTTGGAAACAGGGTCTCCTAAGCCAGTGCAGATGGCTTCAAACCTGTACTATCCTCCTGTCTCCGCCTCCCAAGCACAGGGATTACAAGCCTGTGCCACCAAGCCTGGCGCTGGATTTCATATTTTAAGTAGCCTTTGTGAAGGCCACTGTCCTGTCTTCTCCTCCTCCTTCCCCTCCTTCTTTTTTTTTTTTTTTTTTTTGGTGGTACTGGGGATGGAACCCAGGGGCCTTCTACCTCCGGGCTACACTCCCAAACCTATTTTATATTTTATTTGGAAACAGAATCTCTTAAGCCAGCTGAGGCTGGCTTTGAACCTGCGTGATCCTCCTGTCTCAGCCTCCCAAGCACAAGGATTACAAGCGTGCGCCAGCACGCCCGGCTTCCCCTCCTTCTTTTGTGGTGCTGGGTATTGAACCCAAAGGCATTCCACCTTCGAGCCACCCCTAGCCTGATTTGATTTCTTCTTTGGAAATAGGGTCTCCCTAGGTTCATGAGAGTTTCACTGCTTGCCCACCCTGCCCTTGAACCTACAATCCTCCTGTCTCAGCCCCCCAAGTCCTGGGATTACAGATGTGTGCCGTCACACCAGGCTCAGCGCCTGGCTTCTGAACTATTTTTAGACGGAGTTGCTGTCTGGTTCTAGAATGGCAAATAAAGCCAACTAAGACCAGCAACACTGGATGGGTTGTAGCTTCTCCTTGGACACAGTGGCCAGGGCCGGGAAGGTTCCGCCCCGCACACCCACGCCCCTTTGCTTTCCCTTCTTGAGGACTCACCTGTTTTATCACTTTCGTCCCCTCCCCCATCCCACAGCAGCCTGTTCAGTGTGCGCCTGTGAAAGGTACCAGGTAAATATTTGTCGAATGTACCAGTATGTGGCCAACTCTTCCCAAGGGAAATTGCCTAATTTGTTTGTATAAAGAAGTATGAGTCTCTTTACTGCAGTCCAGTTACTAAGAGAATCTTGGAAGAGAAAAATGTCCTCCACACCAAGTGCTGTGTGCGCGTGTGTCCCCATTCACTGAACTACGTCATGATGTGAAACTGCAGTGCGCCGGTACAGGTCAATCAAAAACAACAACAGAGGGAAATGTCGCCAAGCCGGGTGGGGCGGCGCACGCCTGTAATCCCAGTACTTGGGAGGCTGAGAGAGGAGGATGGCAGGTTCCTGGCCAGCTTTAGCGATTTAGTGACACCCTCTGCAACTCAGTGAGACCCTGATAAATAAAGAATAAAAAACAGGGCTGTGGGTGTATAGCTCAGAGGTAGAATGTTCCTGGGTTCAATCCCTAGTATTGCAAAAAAAAAAAAAAAAAATGCGGTCAAACTCTATCTCATAGTGACTGGTTTGCAAAGAACACACATGCGCGCACACAAATCCTCAGCTACCAAACCTCGTAGAGGGGGCGCGTCACGAATTAAGTGAAATCTTAAAATCAAGCCTATTTATTTATATATATATTTTTTTGGTACTGGGGAGTTGAACCTAAGGGGCATTCTGTTTTTATCTTGAATAGGGTCTTGCTAGGTTGATGAGAACTTGACAATTCGCTGAAGCTCTCCTTGAACCTGTGATCTTCCTGTCTCAGTCTCCCAAGTACGGGGATTATAGGTGTACGCAGTTATGTACAATAATCAAACCTTTGTAATTTTAATTTTTTGGTGTTAGAGATTGAACCCAGGGGCATTCTGCCATTGAGGTATATCCCCAGACCTTTTTATTTTTTATTTTGAAACAGGACCTTGCTAAGTTGCTGAGTTTGAGGTTGGCCTTGAACGTCAATTCTCTTGTCTCAGTCTCCCAAATACTTGGATTACAGGTGTGTATCACCATACCCTGCTATTAGCAAGCCTTTACCAATGAGAAAAAGCGTAAAGATCTTGAGGAGTTGGTGTGGTGGTGCATGCCTGCAATCCCATTACTTGGGAGGCTGAGATAGGAGGATTGCAGGTTTAAGCCCAGCCTTGGCCTCATCCTGAGCAACTTAGCAAAGCCCTCAGCAACTTAGTGAGATCCTGTTTCAAAATAAAAATAGCCGGGCGAGGTGGCGCACGCTTGTAAACCCCGTGCTTGGGAGGCAGAGACAGGAGGATTGTGCAGGTTTGAAGCCAGCCATGCTGGCTAGAGAGACCCTGTTTCCAAATAGGAAAAGTATAAAATAGGTCTGGGAGTGTAGCCCGGAGGTAGAAGAGTTTCCAGTAACTCCAGTACCACACACACACAAAAATACCGGAGTGTAACTCAGAGATAAAGTGGTCCTGGGTTCCATCCCCAGTACCGCAAAAAAATAAAAATAAATAAATAAAATAAAATAGGCCTGAGGGTATAGCTTGGAGGTTGAAGCTTCCTTGGTTCAGTTTCTAGCAACACACACACACACACACACACACACACACTTTGAAAGGAGGCCTAAAGAGACATCATATATATTATATAGATATCACATATATTAAAAATAAAATACATAGTAGGGCATGGTGAAAATATATAAAATACATACATAGCACGCTTTTTTTTTTTTTTTCCGGGTCTGGGGATGGAACCCAGGGGCATTTGACCTCCGAGCCGCACCCCCTGCCCTATTTTTTATTCTTTATTTTGAAACCGGGTCTCACTGAGTTGCAGAGGGCCTCACTAAGTAGCTGAGGCTGTCCGCGAACCGTGATCCGTGATCCTCCAGGTCTCAGCCTCCCGAATGCTGGGATTACAAGCGTGCGCCACCACGCCCGGCTTCATAGCACACTTATAATCCCAGCATTTGGGAGGCTGAGACAGGAGGATCGTGGTTCGTGGACAGCCTCAGCTACTACTTAGTGAGGCCCTTTGCAACTCAGTGAGATCCTGTTTCAAAATAAAGAATAAAAATTAAGGCAAGGGGTGTAGCTCGGAGGTAGAATGCCCCTGGGTTCCATCCCCAATACCATACACACACACAAAACCATAGTGTATTTATGTATGTTCCTGATGTTTTTTGTGAGGTGACATTTCAACATCTTCTACAGTCCAAGCTCGCACAGGAAGGCGGCCGCCGAAGGAGAGACGGGGCGCTGCAGCGCAGCCAGGCCCGCTTCCTCCCGGTTCCGATTACTAATACAGTCCCAGAGTAAACAGAAACATGACCCTCCATTAACTTGCTTTAGACTGACGACAATAAAATCTCCCCTAATGGTACCAGGGGGAAATTGACTACTCCTGAAAGATATTTGCACATTGTTGGAGGTTTCTTGACCTTAAGATATCTTTTTGGAAGCATTTAAAGAACTAAAGAAAGAAATTGCCCTTTAAGTAGACCTTGTGACAGAAGTAGATGGGAAAGTAATCACAGCGCATACCAGAGCTCACCTTTGCGCGGGATAACTCCATGACCACGGCGAAGGCAAACAGGCGGCGAGAATGCCAGGATATTCACTCACCTCCTTCCTGATAAGGGCGCCTTATGATTTTTTTTTTTAATATCTCAAAAACCTTTGTTTTGCAGGTTTGCTTTTAGCCAGTTGCCTCTCTTACACTCTTGTGTGGAGACCAAATCTCTTTAGAATCCATTTTCATCGAGTGACCTGGGGCCTAGCATTTCATGTATTTTGTGCTAGAAACCACAGGTAGGACCTGTTTCTGTAAATGATTTATTTCCATGGATCTCTTCCTTTAATTGATTTGATATTTACTTAAGAAAGTTCTTTCTTTGCTCGCCTTGCCATCCCCTCTGAGAGCTTTTGTAAAGTGTGTTGCTATCTCGAATTAGCTGTTTCCTTTCCAGACCAGTCGTTTTTCTGAGGTTTATGGGTCTTTACTGGAATCCAGGCCAGGCACCATTTCATAAAGATCTCTCTCTCTCTCTCTCTCTCTCTCTCTCTCTCTCTCTCTCTCTCTCTCTCTTCGCTCTCCTCTCTCTCTCTCCTCTCTCTCTTGCTATGTAAGTGCTCTACCACTAAACTACATTCTCAGACCAAAGATTTTCCTCTGTGTTCTTTATTTTTGGCTATAGGCTGTGGCTTAGGAAGGCTTTAACCTTTACCTAGTCATTTCCACAATACCTCGTAATAATCACAACACTAACAACAACCATAATCACAAATATAAACTATCCATGTATCCTTGGTTCTATATAAATTATAAATAAAAAAACATCTTTAGAAAGCTTGTAATCCCAGCATTCAGGAGGCTGAGACCGAGGATTGAGGTTCACGGATAGCCTCAGCTTCTTAGTGAGGCCCTCTGCAACTTAGTGAGACCCTGTTTCAAAATAAAGAATAAAAAATAGGGCAGGGGGTAGAGCTCGGAGGTCAAATTCCCCTGAGTTCCATCCCCAGACTTGCCAAAAAAAAAAAAAAAAAAGCTCTGCTAGTTTATGGGTTTTATTTATTTATTTATTTGGTGGTACTGGGGTTCCTGGAAACCCTTCTACCTCCGGATTATACTCCCAGACCTATTTTTATACTTTTATTTGGAAACAGGGTCTTTTAAGCCAGCACGGCTGGCTTCAAACCTGCGCGATCCTTCTGACTCCGCCTCCCAAACGCGGGGATTACAAGCGTGCGCTACCACGCCAGGCTGGTTTATGGGTTTTAAATCTCATCTAAATAAAAGCAACATGATTGCAATAAAATCATGTTTTAAGGCAAGTTGTATAGCTGGGTGTGGTGGCATGTGACTGTAATCCCAGTACTTGGGAGGCAGTGTTAAGAAGATCACAGGTTTAAAGCCAGCCTCAACAGCATAGCAAGACCCTGATTCCAGATAACAACAACAAAAAATTTAAAAAGGGATGAAGGTGTAGCTCTCAGTAGAATGCCCTTGGGTTCATTCCCCAGGAACACACCACACACACACACACACACACACACACACACACACACACACCTGCACACGCACACACACATACACACACACTCAAAAGTGGCTACATCGGATGGACAGTCTGGCAGGAGCCAGGTGCAATGGCACAAACTTGTAATCCTAGCTACTTAGGAGGCCAAGGCAGGAGGATCCCAACATGGCCAGCCTGGGCAACTGAGCATGAACCTGTCTTAAAGTAAATTAGAAAAAAATGTGTGTGTGTGTGTGTGTGTGTGTGTGTGTGTGTGTGTGTGTATGTGTGTTGTGGGGGAGGTATAGATTAGCAGTAGAGTATCTGCCTAGCATGTGTAAGGCTCTGGGCTCATTTCTTAGTGCTACCAAAATAAATAAATAAATAAATAAATAAATAAAATAAAAAAATAAAAAAGAAGTCAAAATCTGTGGTAGAGCTGGGCATGGTGGCACACTCTTAAAATCCCAGCATTTGGAAGGTTGAGACAGGAGGATCCCGGTTCGCAGCCAGCCTCAGCTACTACTTAGCCCCTCTGCAATTCAGTGAGACTTCTGTTTGAAAATAAAGAATAAAAAATATGGCTGGGGGTATAGCTTGGAGGTAGAATGCCCCAGGGTTCCATCTAAAAAAAATTTTGTGGCAGAAATTCTTGTTGCTGGGAGATTGGTATACCGAGGGCACCTGTCTCTCCCCACACTGGGGACCAGGGACTCTCAGCCCTTAGAGTGCTTGGTTGTGTCTCTGCTCACACTGGGGGTGAGGCAGGCGCAGTGCAGGCTCTTGGAGCTGAACTTTCAGCTCTATGGAGGTGTCCAGCCCAGGGCCTGGAGTCTGGAGGGAGCAAGTCCGGGTTCTGCACCTGGCCTTCCCTCTTCAGCAGCAGCTGGAAGCCTTTCAGTCCCTGCGCGCCACCTTTTCTCTTCCTGTAAATAGAAACATGCCACCCTTCTGGGAAACGCTTCAAGAGGCACCTGTGCCATTTGTCTTGTGCTCCTTTAAGAGGAGAAAACCGAAGCCCCAGGTCACCAGAGCAGAAGAGAGTGAAGCAAGAAAGCTGCCTTCCGAGGCTCTGCGGCCTCCAGCCCTGGACCCTGCGTGCACCCAGAGCTCCCTGTGGGAGCCACTCTGACTCAGAGCCCAGGCTGTGTTTCCAGTTGGTTCTGAAGCTAAAGGGAGGCACTGAATTTCAGATTTGCTTGGAAAAAGCCACGCTGCAGGGGAAACCCTGTGTAGCTGTCCAGGGGACTTCCAGAGCCGTGGACGGCAGAAGAAAGCTGTGTTCCTGGGGAAGGCCGACTGAGGGCTGAGAACTGCTCATTTTTCTTGCATCATGGAAAGCTTAGGATGTGCAGGAGAGCTGCCTTTCAACCGGCTTAATCCTTTCTGGAGGCTCATTTCAATGAGCCCCATTGTATTCGGCCCCTATTCGAGCACAATAAAAATAGAACATTCAGAAGACTATGTCCATAGAACCCGAGGGAAATGGAGAGGCAAAGCAACTGTCCAGATAACCCACGCAAAACCAAAACCAAACCAAATAAAACCACCCACCCACCCACCCAACAAACAAACAAACAAACAAACAAAGTCAAAACAGCTTTCACAGCCTGAACCATCCAGTCTGTTTTTCTACATGGTTCAAAATCGCCAGCACTGCATCTCTATTTACTTTTCCTACGTAGACTGAGCTTAAGTTGTTAGAGTACTATTATCTCAAGTACTACCTCAAAAATACCTTTGCTTTAAGTGTCTCTCTTGGCCTTATTTCTCAGTAAGAAAGTAAATGTCGTCATAGATTCAGACACACTTTTGTATAAGATGAATGATAAAGAAGGGTTGGCTGTGGAGTTTGGGGAGGTTTCCTTTTTATTCGGGTCTGCGGGTGAATTCTCTTTGGCAGGGAGCTAAGGACTAGAGATGGTCGGCCTGCACCCTCCCGTGTGTAAAGCCTGTTGCTTTATGCTTGGCTAAGTGCCTGTCATGTGTGTTGGTTGCCAGTACAAGAGCTTGGCTTGTTTAGGAAAGCGAGGAACCTGACTTCCTTTGAGATAGCAGCTAGGAATATTCCACTGAGTGCTAGTGAAACACTGCCCAACCTGGACAGGTGGTGCCGGTCCAGGTTCTTCTCAGACTGGCTTCCCACACTGGGGTAGTGAATTGTCTCAGTTGAGATTCCTGACCCTGTTTATTATTGTTGTTGTTGTTGTTATTATTATTATTATTATTATTATTATTATTATTATTATCAGTAGTAGTAGTAGTACTGGGGATGGAACCCAGGGACCTTTCTACCTCTGGGCTATACTCCCAGACCTATTTTATACTTTATTTGGAAACAGGGTCTCACTAAGTTGTTGAGAGCCTCACTAAGTAGCTGAGGCTGGCTTCGAACCTGCGCAATCCTCCTGTCTCAGCCTCCCAACTGCGGGAATTACAAGTGTGCACCACAGCGCCCAGCTTATATTATTATTTTTTAAATATATGTGGTACTAGGGATTAAAAACGGGGGCATTCTACCTTTAAGCTACACACTCGGCCCTATTTTACTTTTTATTTTAAAACAGGGTCTCTTTGAGTTATTGAGCGCTGGCTTCGGACCTGCAGTCCTCCTGTCTCAGCCTCAAGAACTGGGAGTCCAGGCTGTGCCACTGCCTGGAGAAGTCTGTTGTTTTAATGCACTGTGTCTCTTACCATCTTTCTTTTTACCATTTGTTCATCTGATTTTCACTTCTGCCCACTTCCCAACATAACCAGTCATCAAGTCCTGTGCATTTTTCCACCCAATGTTTTCCTCGTCCTACTCCCAACATTTCCCATCCCATGAGCTCGAGTTCTTATTTTTTTCTTCTTAGTAATACCTTTTTTCCTCCCAGTTTCACCCAATTTCTTTTTTCTTCTTCTTCTATTTTTTTTTTTTTTTTGCGGTACTGGGGATGGAACCCAGGGTCATTGCACCTCTGAGCTACACCCACAGCCCTAATTTTTTATTCTTTATTTTGAAACAGGGTCTCACTGAGTTGCAGAGGGCCTCAACAAGTAGCTGAGGCTGTCTTCGAATTGTAATCCTCCTGTCTCAGCCTCCCGAATGTTGGGAGTACAAGCATATGCCACCATGCCCGGCTCTCACCCAATTTCTAGTCTACTTGAAACAAATGACAGGACAATTTTATTTGAAGCTTCATTTAATTGAACTGTTTTTCCTTGAACTGGGGACAGTGGTGTATACCTGTGTGCCCAGCTACTCTGGAGTCTGAGGCAGGAGAATAGCGAATATGAGGCCAGTCTGGGAAACATAGGCATCACAATAAAACCCTGTGTCAAGGACCAACCAACCAACCAAACAAACAAACAAACAAACAAACAAACAAACAAACAAAAAAGGTAAATAATAGAAAGAAGGAGCCAGGCGTGGTGGCACACCTTGTAATCCCAGCATCTGGGAGGCTGAGACAGGAGGAGGATCACGGTTCAAGGACAGCTGCAGCTACTTAGTGAGGCCCTCCATAACTCAGTGAGACCCTATATCAAAAAAAGGATAAAAAATAGGGCAGGGGGTGTAGCTCGGAGGGCGTATGCCCCTGGGTTCCATCTCCAGACACTCAAAAAAAAAAAAAAAAAAAAAAGAAGAAAAGAAAGAAAGAAATAAGGCCAGCCCAAACATGTTTTTTGTTTTGGTGGTAGTAGGGGTGGAACCCAGAGGCTTTCTACCTCTGGGCTATTACTCCCAAACCTTTTTTATATTTTATTTGGAAACAGGGTCTCACTAAGTTGCTGAGAGCCTCACTAAGTAGCTGAGGCTGGCTTCGAACCCGTGTGTCCTCCTGTCTCAGCCTCCCAAGCGCGGGGATTACAAGCATGCACCACCACGCCCGGCTGCCCAGACATGAGTAGTAAATGCTTCAGTTTAATTCTGATCACTTCCCATCCTCACATGCACTGTCAGGTTTAAGAAGGTATTATTTTGTCATAAAACGTTCCTTCCATCTTTTTTCTTTTTTTTTTAAAAACTTTTTGGTAGTACTGGGGGTGGAACCCAGAGGCTTTCTACCTCCGGGCTATACTCCCAGACCTTATTTATATTTTATTTGGAAACAGAGTCTCACTAAGTTGCTGAGAGCCTCACTCAGTAGCTGAGGCTGGCTTCGAACCCGTGCGATCCTCCTGTCTCAGCCTCCTAAGCGCGGGGATTACAAGCGTGCGCCACCATGCCCGGCTAAATCCCAACCATCTTCCCAGGCCAGATTGGATGCTCCACTTCTTCCAAGAACACTTTTTTTTAAAAAACAACCTTGGAGGAAAATGACCACCTTTGAACTAGAGCCCCAGAATCTTAGGCTTAAAGGGCATCGTGAAGGATGCCAAGCCCCTCCTTTCACCCTATGACATATCCTTTGACCTGTGGACCTGTCCAAGGTGGGGAAGACACATTGCTTGTTTGTACCTCCGGGCTATGCCCCCAGACCTTTTTTTTTTTTTTTTTTTTTTTTCTCCCGGTACTGGGAGTGGAACCCAGAGGCTTTCTACCTCCAGGCTATACTTCCAGTCTTATTTTTTTATACTTTATTTGGAAAGAGGGTCTCATTATGTTCCGAGAGCCTAACTAAGTAGCTGAGGCTGGCTTCGAACCTGTGCGATCCTCCTGTCTCAGCCTCCCAAGCGCGAGGATTACAAGCGGGCGCCACCACGCCCGGCTGCCCACAGACCTATTTTTATATTTTATTTGAAAACAGGGCCTCGCTAAGTTGCTGAGAGCCTCACTAAGCGGCTGAGGATGGCTTTGAACTTGCGATCCTCCTGTCTCAGCCTCCCGAGCGCGGGGATTTCAAGTTTGCGCCACCATGCCCGGCTCCACATTGCTTGTTTGGACTGTTAATATTGGTCAGAATTGTCCCCTCCTCTAATTTCTGTCTCTTTTATTTTATTTGTCTTTGGTCTATCGTCAGGAAAAATATGAAAAATATCCTTCTACATCAAAGCCCTTTAAATCCCTGATGAATGTTGCCATAGCATTGTGACTACTCCAAATACAACACGGATTTCGAATGACTTCTTACACTAAAATGGTGTCTAAATCATTCTCCCAGTTGGCAATTTTATCCGAAAGTGCTCTAGATGGTTCCTAGTACCTTTAAAATGTAGAGTCCAGGAAAAATAACTTTTCTCATCCATAGTATTTATTCCAGAAAACATAATATATATCTCTATATCACGTGTCTGTCTGTCTATCATCTATCTATATCTATTTTATTTTAGTACTGGGGATTGAACACAGGGAGGTTTACTTTCAAGCTACAACCCTAGTCCTATTCTTTCCTTTCCTTTCCTTTTTCCTTTCCTTTTTTTCTTCCTTTTTTGCTGTACTGGGGATGGACATTCTACCTCTGAGCTATACCCCCAGCTCTGTTTTTTATTTTATTTGAAAACAGGGTCTCACTGACTTGCAAAGGGCCTCACTAAGTAGCTGAGGCAGTCCACAAATCATGATCCTCTGTCTCAGCCTCCCAAAAGCTGGGATTACAAGTGTGCACCATCACACCCGCCTCTTATTCTATTTTTTTTTGTGGGTCTGGGGATGGAACCCGGGGGCATTCAACCTCCAAGCTACTCCCCCTGCCTTATTAAAATATTATATATTAAAATATAATATTAAAAAAATATATATATATGGTGGTAGGTGGTACTGGGGTTCCTGGAAGCCCTTCTACCTCTGGGCTAAACTCCCAGACCTATTTTATACTTTTTTATTTTTGGAAACAGGATCTCTTAAGCCAGCGGGGCTGGCTTCGAACCAGCACAATCCTCCTGTCTCTGCCTCTTAAACACAGGGATTACAAGCGTGCGCCACCACGCCCGGCTACTTATTTATATTTTTTGAAGAAGGGTCTTGCTAGGCTACTGAGAGTCTCACTACGTGGCTGAGTCTAATTTATTTATTTATTTATTTTTGTGTGGTACTGGGGATGGAACACAGAGGCATTCTACCTCCAAGCTACATCCCCAGCCCTATTTTTTTTTTTTTTTTTTTTTTCGGGTCTGGGGATGAAACCCAGGGACATTCGACCTCTGAGCTACAGCCCCTGCCCTATTTTTTATTCTTTATTTTGAAACAGGGTCTCACTACGTTGCTGAGTGCCTCACTAAGTAGCTGAGGCTGGCTTCCATTTTCTCGATCTTCCTGTCTCAGCCTCCCGAATGCTGGGATTACAAGCGTGCGCCACCACTCCCGGCAGCTGAGTCTGTTTTTGAACCTAAAATCTTCTTCTTTTAGCCTCTCAAGTTCTGCCATAACAGGCATGTGCAATCTGAAGATTTTCTACCAATCTCTTTCTCTTAGTCTATTTTATAATTTCTCTTTAATGTTGGTTCTCTATAGGTTTCTTTCTAATGGCTCTTTTCCCGGGTATCCATTTTTGTGCTATTAAACCATCTAGTTACATATGAAATCTCTCTCTTGAGTTTCGACTTGGATGGCCAAGGGCACTCAAATTATATACTCAAAAGCTCGAGCTCATTAAACGCTTTGTTTTCCTGGTATCGGATTCCATCTTCATTCCCCAGTACTCTTGGAGGAGGGCAAGCCAGACATCTGGATGTCATCGTCTCTCTATTCTCTTTCTCCACTCCCACTATCCATTCTGATTGAAAACCAGGGACGTTCAATTGTGCTTCCTGAGAATCTAGAATCTCTTCTTTTCTCTTCACCCTCAAGCCACTTTCCTACGCTGGCTCTCATTTTCTCGTGCACAAATTACTCTAATAGTCTCCTCCTATCAGATTTTGGCAGTTGGGAAATACTTAGATGTCAGCTTTCAATTTCTCTCCTAGAGAAAAAGACAGTAAGTATGAAGAAGTCAACTAAAGAGTTGTGAGAAATATTTAGGAAGTAGACTTGAATATATTGAGTGACTTATTGGGTTCTCTGGTAAAGAAAGTGTAAAGAGTGGGGGTGTGGTGATTCATGCCCGTAATCCTAGTACTTGGGAAGCTGAAACAGGAGGGTCACAGATTTGAAGCCAGTTTTACAAACTTAGGGAGAGCCTCAACAACATGGCAAAGACCCTGTTTGAAAATAAGAAAATAGCCGGGCATGGTGGCACATGCTTGTAATCCCTGTGCTTGGGAAACAGAGACAGGAGGATCGCACAGGTTCGAAGCCAGCCTTGCTGGCTTAAGAGACCCTGTTTCCTAATATATATATATATATATATATATATATATATATATATATATATATATATATATAAATAGGTCTGGGAGTATAGCTTGGAGGTAGAAGGGTTTCCTGGAACCCCAGTACCACCACCACCAAAAATAAATAAATAAATAAATAAATAAATAAATAAATAGTGCTGGGGGTCTGTCTAGCTTAGAGTAAGTTGCTTAGAGGTAGAATGCCTCTAGGTTCAATTCCCAGGGTGGACACACGCGTGCGCGCGCGCACACAAACACACACACACACACACCCCTATCACAATCGTCTGCTTACCTGTGCATTTCCTGCAGCGTGCTAACACTGCCAGTTCTGGCAGGACAGGGACAGGTTATACATCTCTGGTGTTTATGGTTGATCCCCTTCTCTTTCACAGGGCTTGATATCTCTTACGTTTTTGTGGTACAGGGATTGGATCCAGAAATATTCTACCTTTGAACGACATCCCCAGCTCTTTTTTTTTTTACATTTTGTTTTGAAATAGGGTCTTGCTCGGTTGCTAGGAGTCTCACTAATTTGCTCAATCTGGTCTTGAGCCTACAATTCTGCAATTCTACTGTCTTAGCCTCAAGTACTGGGATTACAGGTGTGTACTACCACATCTGGCTGGCTTGGTATTTGTGTGTGTGTGTGTGTGTGTGTGTGTGTGTGTTACTGAGGGTGGAACCCAGGGGCTTTTCTACCTCCGGGGTATACTCCCAGACCTATTTTATACTTTATTTGGAAACAGGGTCTCACTAAATTGCTGAGAGCCTCACTAAGTAGCTGAGGCTGGCTTCAAACCTGTGCGATCCTCCTGTCTCAGCCTCCCAGGCGCTGGGATTACAAGGGTGCGTTGGTAACTTTTAAGAGCTCAATATAAAATGGTTGAATGAAATTTTTTTTTTTTCCGGTACTGGGGATGGAACCCAGGGGCATTCTACCTCCGAGCGACACTCCCAGTCCTATTTTTTTTTTTTTGTTTTGTTTTGAAACAGGGTTTCACTAAATTGCAAAGGGCCTCACTAAGTAGCTGAGGCTGTCCGCGAACCACAGTTTTCCTGTTTCAGCCTCCCAAATGCTGGGATTACAAGCGTGTGCCACCACGCCCAGCGGAATGTACGAATTCTTAAAGTTTACTATCACAGATTGTAATGTGTTTAAAAGTATCTTTTTTTAAAAAAAAAAGTTTGGAGCTGGGCGTGGTGGCACACACTTGTGATCCCAGCATTTGAGAGGTTGAGACAGGAGGATTGCCTTTCTCGGACAGCCTCAGCTACTTAGTGAGGTCCCCTGCAACTGCAACCCAGCGAGATCCTCTTTCAAAATAAAGGATAAAAAATAGGGCCAGGGGGTGTATCTCAGAGGTAAAATATCCCTGGGTTCCATCCTCAGTACTGCAACAACAACAACAACAACAACAACAACAACAACAACAACAACAACAAAAGTTTGGTAAGGGACGTTTAAAATTGTTCAGGAAAGAACCAGCCATCATATCTTGCTGTGTATAATTGGAATTATAAAGTAGAAAACAACAACCAAACAAAATCTGGTACAAGTTCACTGTGATCCAGGAACGATGCTGCGTACCCGTAATAACAGCTACTCAGGAGGCTGAGGCAGGAGAATAGCAAGTTTGAGGCCAGCCTGGGTAACTTAGTAAGACCTTGTCTCAAAATCTCAAAACAAAAGAACTGGAGATATGGTTCAGTGCTTGCATAGCATGTGTGAGGCCCTGGATTCAATCCCCCCCACCCCCATGCTTCAATGTGACATTAACTAACCGTCAGGAAAACGGCAGAGGGTGAATCAGTGAGGGGATGTTCCTGACCGTCCACTGTGAGCAGGCTCTGCCTTGGGGCCTGTCCACACTGAGTCCATAGCTCTGTTTGTTCTTGTTTATGCTTATTTTCCTTGCATGCTCTGGTCCATACAGTCTATTATGTTATCATTCTACCCCCCAGGGGATGCAAACAATTCTAATTCAACTTAAAAAAGAAAGTTGTTCTTGTTCTCTCTCTGCTCTCCGGTTAGATGAGACTCGAGTCAGCTGCCATGCATGGCTGAACTTTGGGCTTTCATGAGGAATTTCACGCAAGCTAATTTCTGGGAAAGAGAGACAAACATAAAAATCCCAGATGGAAAACCGGGCCTAGTGGCTCACGCTTGTAATCCCAATACTTGGGAGGCTGAGACAGGAGGATCGCAGGTTTGTGGCCAGCCTCAGCTACTTAGTGTGGCCCTCCAAAACTGTTCGCAGACAGCCTCAGCTACTTAGTGAGGCCCTTTGCAACTCAGTGAGACCCTGTTTTAAAATAATGAAAAATAGGGCTGGGGGTGTAGCTCGCAGGTAGAGTGCTCCTAAATTCTATTCCTGGTTCCTTCCTTCCTTCCTTCCTTCCTTCCTTCCTTCCTTCCTTCCTTCCTTTTCTATTGTGGTACTGGGGATTGAACCCAGAGACATTCAACCTTGGAGCTTTGTAAACAGGATCTTGCTAGGTTGGTAAGAGTCTCACTACTTGCTGAGGCTGTCCTCAAACCTGCAATGCTCCTGTCTCAGCCTCCCAAGTACTGGGATTACAAGCACTGGGATACCTGGCTTCTGTAAAGCCTTTCTTATTGGTTTGTGAGCACCTACTACTTTCCAGACTCTTAATTTTCACCTTGATAAGGTACAGAATAGTTCCCTGGGAGTTGGATTAAAAACTGACATCAGAGCCAGGCATGGTAACTCAAACTTGTAATTGCAGTATTCAGGAGGCTGAGACAGGAGAATCACGAAAATCGGCCAGCCTCAGCTACTTAGTGAAAATCTCCACAACCCGGTGAGACTTTGTTTCAAAATAAAAATAAAAATAAGTGGCGCATGCTTGTAATCTCAGCATTTGGGAGGCTGAGACAGGAGGATCGTGGGTTTACGGCCAGCCTCAGCTACTTAGTGAGGCCCTTTGTAACTCAGTGAGACCCTGTTTCAAAATAAAGAATAAAATATAGGGCTGGGGATTTGGCTTGGTGGTAAAATGTCCCTGGGTTTCATCCCCAGTACCACACACATACACACACAAAAAGGCTGGGGGTGTATCCAGGAGGTAGAATGCCCATTGGTTTAATCCCCAGTACTGCAACAAAACAAACAAAACAAAACCCTGACATCAGAATGGACCTGGTGTGAGCCAGGTGGGCCCTGTTATACCTGGAAGAGCTGAGAAATTTATAACCGAAGGAGGTGGCCATGAGAGCGTGACCGAAATGAAATTAAGTCTAATGATGTGGATTTTTTTTTTTTTTAAATAATGAGGATTCCAACGGAGCTGCCACTCATGACAGAAATGGAGAGAGGAGCGGGCCATGGTGCACCATGCAGCGTTGTGTGTGGGGAGAGCTTGACCGGGATTAGAGTGGGAGCCAGGGTGCCAACGAGGGTCTTTGCTGTGTGCAATTTGTCTAAACACCTCACCTCTCCTGGCTGATGGGAGTTGCATGGACTTTACCAGCTTCACCCAGTAGTGCAGACTCTGGCAAGGTTTGGGCATCTCTGTGTAGGTTGGACACATCATATGTATGCATATATTTCAACAGAAATAAAACTATAGATATGATTGATAATACGCAGGTTATCAAAGCATTGCTGAAGTCACAGTATGTGTGTGTGTATGTGTGTGCGTGTGTGTGTGTGTGTGTGATCGGTAGATAATTAAAAGAAAGGATTTTTTAAAACTGGGAACTAAACCAGAGGGTATTTTACCTCTGAGCTCGACCCACAAACATATTTTATTTTTTATTTTGAAACAGGGTCTTACTAAGTTGCATATGGTCTCAAACTACTTGCTGAGGCTGACCTCAAACCTGTGATCCTGCTGTCTCAGCCTCCCAAGGACTGGAATTACAAGTGCATGCCATCATACCTGGCTAAGGAATGCTTTTTGAGTGAGTGTGAGGGAGTCCTTCAAAGGTTCCATCCCCAGTACAAAAAAAAAAAAAAAAAGTTTCAGAAACCAGCTGAGCATAGTGGCACACGCTTGTAATCCCAGTACCTGGGAGGCTGTGACAGGTGGATCCGTGTTCAAGACCAGCCTCGGCTACCTAGTGAGGCCCTCTGCAACTTAGTGAGACCCTGTTTTAAAGTAAAGAATAAAAAACAGGGCAGGGGGTATAGCTCGGAGGTCGAATGCCCCTGGGTTCCATCCCCAGACCCACACATACACACACACAAAAAAGTTCTGGGGACTTACTGTACAGTATGGTGACTATAGATAATGCTACATTGTATACTTTAAGTTTGCCGAGAGGTCCTAAGTACTCTCAACCACACACAGGTGCGCATACGCTCACCCCCCCCCCTTATTTTGGGGGTCTGTTTGCATGGACTGGGCGCAGTGAGGGAGCCTGTGGTAGGCTCCTCACGGGTCTTTGCCTCCATCATGGGTTGGTTCCCAGGGTAACAGGAGCTTGCAAGCATTGAGCGCTGGCCTGGGCGAGGCTGAACAGCGCTGCAGACTTTATGTTCACGCTCTCAGGCCATTCAGCGATCATTTGAAGTAGCTACTTGTATGGCCTTCACTTTTCCATCTCAATTTCCAAGAAATAAAGATTCAGAAGAATGACTCAGGGGCGCTCTACCTCCGAGCTACACTTTCACGCCTATATTTTATTCTTTATTTTGAAATAGGGTCTCACTAAGTTTCAGAGGGCCTCACTAAGTAGCTGAGGCTGGCGGTGAACCGTGATTCACCTGTCTCAGTCTCCCAAATGCTGGGATTACAAGCATGTGCCACTATGCCTGGCTCCGATTTTTTTTTTTTTTTTAATTCTTATTGGAAACAGGCTCTCACTAAGTTGTGGAGGGACTCACTAAGTAGCTGAGGCTGGCTTCGAGCCTATGATTCTCCTGCCTCAGCCTCCCAAGTACTGGGATCACAAGCGGGTACCACCACACCATGCAGGCTTCTTTCAGTAACTCTTAATTTTTTTTTTCCATGCCACTTCCTGCACATTTCTTTTTTTTATTTATTTTATTTTATTTTATTGGTGCACTGTATTCATACATCATAGTGGGATACAAACTTTTGTAGACATACATGCACACATCGCCCAGTCAGCCCCCACCCGATCCCCACCCCATTCCCTCCCCATCCCTCCTTCCCATGCTTGGCTTAGTGGTTGACATCTAGTATTATAGCAATTTATCCAAAATTAAAAATGTTAATCTCACATAACAGTTTCATTTGTCTGATACCAAGCTTTTGATAACTTAAAGATAACATTTCAATATTTCTTTTTGCTTTCTTTCTTACCAGAGCATATTTTTTTCTGTTTTTTTAGGTGAAACTATCATATATTCATATATTTATTTTTCAGAAAAAAATTTATCCTAATATGGAATATGAATTCTAAATACCCAAAACGATCTTGAAAAAGAACAAAGCTAGCAGATATATATTTTCTGATTTCAAACCATATAAAGCTACAATAATTGAAACAGTGTAATACTGTTCTAAAGGCAGATATATAAACCATTGGAGTTAAATAAAAGCCTAGAGATAAATTCTTCCCTATATTGTCAAGTTATTTTTGACAAGGTTTCCACGAACATTTGGTGGTAGAAATAATAATCTTTTAACTAAATATTGTTGAAAAATAATAATTATATGGAAAAGAATAAAATTGGACCCTTACCTAATCCCACATACAAGTATTAACTCAAAATAGATAAAAGACCTAAATATAAATCTTAAGACTATAAACTTTTAGAAGAAAATCTGGGTCATAAAACCTCACAACATTGAAATTGGCAGTGATTTCTTGGTTATGATTTCAATGGCACAGGCAACAGAAGAATATACAAACTCCCTAGAAAATAAAAAAAAAAAATATTGTATATCCAAAGACAATGTAAACAGAGTTAAAAGTGACTAATAGAATTGGATAAAATATTTCCAAATGCTATATCTGAAGGTATATTAATATTCCAACTAGAAATCCTAAAAATTAACAACAATAAAGGCAAACAATACAATTTAGAGATAGGTAAAGACTAACAAAAATAATGAATCTCCACAGATAACCAATCTTAGTTGTCTGTTGGATGGAAAATCTTGTTTCTCTGGTTCTGGTGAGTGTTACCTATTTCTTCTTTGTAGTTAATCTCTTTGAGTATTTTCTCTAGCGCTGGTTTTGAAGACATAAATTCCTTCAGTTTCTGTTTGTCATGGAAGCTTCTTATTTCTCCATCTAATTTGATAGAAAGTTTTGCTGGATAGGAAATTTTTGGCTGGAAGTTGTTTTCTTTCAGAGTTTGGAATATGTTACTCCAAGCCCTTCTGGCTCTCATGACTTGGTTTGGGAAGTCTGGAGTGATTCTAATTGGCTTGCCTCTGAATGTCACTTGGCCCTTTGTTTTTGTTGCCTTTAAGATTCTCTGCTTGGCTTCCACATTGGTCATTTTGACAATTATGTGGCGTGGGGATCCTCTTCTCCGATCCTGTCTAAAGGGAGTTCTATAAGTTTCCTGGATCTGTGTATCAACCTCTTGCTCTATATTTGGAAAATTTTCTGCTATTACTTCCTTGAAGAGATTGTTGATCCCTTTGGTTTCACTTTCTTTTCCCTCCTCTATTCCAATTATTCTAAGGTTAGCTCTCTTAAGATGGGCCCATATTTCTTCCATGTCAGATTCCTGCTGTTGGATATTTTTTTCTAGATTAGAAACTATGCGTTCATTTTTGGATTGCTCATCTTCTAAGAGCGAGATTCTGTTCTCCATGTGTTCTAATTGGTTGTTTGTGCTTTGAATTGAGGCCTTTACTTCATTAATTGCATCCTTTATCTCTTTTTGGCTCTCTCTGAGTTCTTTTCGAAGCACCTCCATTATTTCTACAGTTATTTTCCTGATTTGATCTTCTAGAAATCTCTGATTTTCTGTTTTATCGGGTTCTGATGTTGTGGGGTTGTGCGCATTCATTACTCCAGTGTTATTCCTCTTTCCCATGATTTCGGAGGTTTGTGCCTTCTCTGGGTTCTTCCCTTAGGTCACTATGACTTCACTTAAGGTGCTCTGGATCTCGAGTCTGTATTATCTCAGACCCCACTACTCCTTTACTGGGTTGTATCACAGAGTCTCCGACCCAGGGAGTCTATAGAGGCTGCTTTAAACTATGGGGGGTGCCAGGTTGCACGTTCTCCTATGGTGTGATATCTCTGCCACCACCACTCCCTCACTGGGTCAAGTCCCAGGAGGCACAATACTGGGATTTCTCCTCTGTGGCCCGCAATTTGACTCACTGTTCTTGAGTACGCAGATGTAGCTGTACTGGACTCGGTGAATTCACTGCTGCTGCTGCCGCCGGTGGCAATATGGCGCCTCTGCCACGCCCTCGGCCATGAGGCTGGCGTATTTTTTCTTCTCTGGTTTTGATTTCCACTCTGAATCCCTGCAGCGTGTGCTGAGCTCGGCCACTGGGAGCTTTAGACGCTCTCTGCGTGGAGAAATCCCACCTGGCTGTTCCGCAGTGGCTCACCTCGGCTTGCTGTAGCCGTCCGTTGAGTTCGCCGCTGCCGCCGGCAGTATGGCGCTGCTGCCGCGTCCTCGGGCGCGTGTGTCTCCTCTGTGGCCCTGAGCTCTGTTCTCAGTCCGCTTTCTCTCTGGAGCCTGGTGGTTTTTTTTGTTTTTCTGGTGATGGTGTTTTTCTGGCTATGAAAGGCGCTGGTTTTGTGGTAATGGAGATTGGTTGTTAGCGGGACTCTTAAGCCCCGCTTTTCTCGGTCGCCATCTTCCCGGAAGTCTTCTTTCAGTAACTCTTAATTTTTATTTTTTGGTACTAGGGATCGAACCCAGGGGAATTCTACTTCCAAGATATGCCCTTAGCCCTATTTTTTATTTTGAAACAATGTCTCGCTAGGTTGATCAGAGTCTCACTACTTGCTGAAGTTATCCTTGAACCTGCAGTCTTCCGGTCTCAGCTTCTCAAATACTGGGATTACAAATGTGTACCATTATTTATACCCAGCCCAGTCAGGCCCAGCCCAGCCCCCCCCCCCCCCCCCCTTTTTGTGGCACTGGCATTCTACCTCCAGGCTAGACCTCCAGCCCTATTTTTTATTCTTATTTTGAAACAGGGTCTCACTAAGATGCATCTCTTCCTTACTCAGGATTTGACCTCAAGCATATCTTTGATCTTTGTAGGCCCTAGTTTTCTGGTTTGGAAAACAGGCGGAGAGAGGAGAGCATCTCCAAGAATCCCTTTCTAGATTCAAAGAGCTCTGACACTAATGTGTTGCAGAAAGCCAGGCATGGATTCCCAGTCTTTCCGTTTCATGATGGGGCTTGCTTTTAGTAGCCTGCCTCGGTCTCTCTCCCCTGACTGCAACTCAGTCAATTAGTCAATTTCTCTGAGTTTTAGTTTTGCCCTATTTGTCAAATGGAGATAATAAGAGATGCCTTAGAGGCATTCGGGGAGGATAAACTAATTAATGGTCATAAAGTCCCAGCGGCCGCGTGCCTGCTAAGTGGCCATGATTCTAAACAGATCTTCATAGCTCCTCAGCTGCTCGCTTGAGCTTTGAACAGCGCAGTCTATAAGCTGATGTTTTTTATCAGAAGGGACACTCAGAGGCCTACTGGAAGCAAAGGCCAGAGTCCTGGCTTAGGAAGTGCTTGGTGAAGGGTGGGGTGGGAGCTGAGGGAGAAGGAATCTGGGAGCAGGAGGGATTGTTGGGGAGTAGAGGTCTTAGAGTGCTCTCAGTTCCCGGAGGTTTCTTGGGCTGGCAGATTAGGCAAAAGAGGGCTGGCTCTTGGTCCCGATACTGGCAGAGCACCTCTTGGCTCTGTATCTGCACACTGCTCCTGGCTTCCGGTTCCCTGTTCTCTTACCTTACTTAGCCTTTGCCCCGTGTACCGGAAGGCATGAAAGCTGTGGAGATTTCTGGAAGGCAGAATCCACTTCCAGAAGTGCTTGTCTTGCTGTGGCAATGCAGACCCTAGCCCGCTCATTCAAAATGCACAGTAGTAGCTGAGTGTGGTGGCGCACGCTTGTAATCCCCGCGCTTGGGAGGCTGAGACAGGAGGATTGCGCAGGTTCGAAGCCAGCCTCAGCTACTTAGTGAGGCTCTCAGTAGCTTAGTGAGGCCCTGTTTCCAAATAAAAAATATAAAATAGGTCTGGGAGTATATCCCAGAGGTAGAAAGCCTCTGGGTTTCACCCCCAGTGCCACAAAAACAAACATACCAATAGTATTTTGCTTGTTGACCTAAGTTCTGCTTTGGGGAGTTTGACACTTCAGAAACTAGAGAACTTTTTTTCAGAATAGACATAAACATGAACCGTTGTCTATTTCTAGGTTTTGATTCTTTCTTGAGACCTTTTCAGATCCTCTCAGGGGAAATTAATTCCTTCTTAATATTTCCATGTTGCTTTTTTTTGGACTCTCCTATATTAGAAGTGCTTCTGTTAACCAGGTGTGGCGCATGCCCGTAATCCCATTCCTTGAGAGTCTGACACAGAAGGATCGCAGAGTGGAGGCCTGTCTCAGCCAGTTAATTAGTGAGACTCTCAGCAACTTAACATGATCTTATTTCCAAATAAAAATAAAATAGGAGCCGGGTGTGGTGGCACACGCTTTTAATCCCAGCGTTTGGGAGGCTGAAACCGGAGGGCCGCGGTTCGCGGACAGCCTCAGCTACTTAGTGAGGCACTCCGTAACTTAGTGAGACCCTGTTTCAAAATAAAGAATAAAAATTAGGAGAGGTCAAATACCCCTGGATTCCATCCCCAGACCTGAAAAAAAAAAAAAAAAGAATAAAATAAAATAGGGCTAGGACTATAGATAGCCCAGAGGTAGAAGGCCTCTGGGTTCCATCCCTAGTAGCGCCCCCTCCCCCACAGTGTTTATGTAACCATCCTGATAAAATTGAAGTTAGCTCAGGGCAAAGAACATTAATCATCTGCAAGTCCTTATAATGTCCAGACTGCACTTTTCACATTGAAAATCTGTAATAGCTACTGATAAAATGGAATTATGTTATATGAAATATGACTAAGAAAAAATTGAATGATAGTATTTTAGGATTCCAGAAGTTTTTGTTCTTTCGTGTTTATAATACGTGTAAGTCTATCTTCCTGTCTGTCATCTATCTATCTATCTATCTATCAGTTTCTGTGAGGCTAGATTTCTTCTTTTGACATATTGGCATGGCGCCAGTGTGTTGGGAATTTAGTTGTACCCTCTTGGAAAGCAGAGGACAGTGATCTAAGAGGAAGAATGACTGAAATTAGTTTCGTAGGGCGCATGGATGGCTAGGTGTATCTAGAACACGAGATGAGGGACAGCTTGGCAGAGATAGGAACGTTTGTTCTGTGAGTTAGGCAGCTTTGATTTTGGTTACATAAATGCTCATTCCTCTCTGTGAGGCCCCCGATATGGAGCAGCTAAAGTCCTTGGCTTCCCGGTGTCATCAAGAACATTAAATAAACAGAGACTCTATCTTATGAGTTGGTTGAACTTTGGAGGATGATGTATGTTGTCAACAGATTCTTCTGCTGCAGTTCTTACCATATACTTAGCTAAGGAATATTAACCTTTGCACTCCATGTATTCAGACAGTACAGGTATGAGCTTGCGTTTGCATGTTTTAGATAGGAGAGTTTACTGATCCCTTAGTCATGTGGTTTCATCTATTTTTTTTTTTATGCTGGGGATTGAAACTGGGGGGCATTCTATCTCTGAGCCATACCCCCAGCCCTGTTTACATTCTGTTTTGTAACAAGGTATTGCTAGGTTTCTGAAAGTCTTGCTACTTTCAGAGGCTATCTTCAAATCTGTGATTTCCCCCTGTCTCAGCATCCCGGATACTGGAATTACATTTATTCCACCATGCTCGGCTAGGCTATGTGGTCGGTCTCTCTCTCTCTCTCTCTCTCTCTCTCTCTCTCTCTCTCTCTCTGTAATAGGGATTAAACTCAGGGTCATTCTACTAAGATATACCACTAGCCCTTTTTCTCCTTCTTCTTCTCCTTCTCCTTCTCCTTCTCCTTCTCCTTCTCCTTCTCCTTCTCCTTCTCCTTCTCCTTCTCCTTCCCCTTCTTCTTCCTGCACTGGGGATGAAATTCAGGGGCTTTTCTACCTCCGGGCTATACTCCCAGACCTATTTTATACTTTATTTGGAAACAGGGTCTCACTAAGTTGCCAAGAGCCTCACTAAGTAGCTGTGGCTGGCTTTGAACCTGTGTGATCCTCCTATCTTAGCCTCCCAAGTGCTGGGATTACAAGCGTGCGCCACCACACCCAGCTAGCCCTTTTTATTTTCTGTTTTGAAACAGGTGTCTCTGGATTGAGGAGGCTGTCCTCAAACCTGTGATCTGCCCTGTCTCAGCTTTCCAAGTACTGGGATTATAGGAATGCACCACTATGCCTGGCTATGTGGTTTTATCTTAAAGTGGGAAATATATACAATCAAAGAACTAAAGTGTTCTAGATCTGTCTTAGCCTCAAGAAGTTGTCTGGGCCCTATTTTTTATTCTTTATTCTTTATTCTTTTTATTTTTTATTTTTGGTGGTACTGGGGTTCCTGGAAACCCTTCTACCTCCAGGCTACACTCCCAGACCTATTTTTATATTTTTATTTGGAAACAGGGTCTCTTAAGCCAGCACGGCTGGCTTCGAACCTGTGTGATCTTCCTGTCTCTGCCTCCCAAGCGCGGGGATTACAAGCGTGCACCACCACACCTGGTTTATTATTCTTTATTTTGAAACAAGTTCTCACTAAGTTGCAAAGGACCTCACTAAGTAGCTGAGGCTGGCCCCGAACCTGTGATCCTCCTGTCTCATCCTCCCAAGTATCGAGATTACGAGAGTGTGCCACCACGTCCGGTTTCCCTTCTCTCCTTTCACAAATGTGGCTTGAATAATATCAAGGCTGTAAGCAGAGCTCAGAGTCTAGGTTTCTTTCTGAATCCTGGATATTATTTGAGATTTTCCCCCTCTTATATTGTGTGGCTTAAATTTGTAGTGGCCATTTTTGTCTGACTCTATCTTTTGCTTCATTCAGTGTATCATAAACAATTTGATGAAACTGGACCATGTGAAGGTTGCATTCCATGTGGGCTGATTACCAGGACTTGTCCTCCCATGACACTGGACTAATTGTGGTAAGACGTTTGGCTCCTCCTAACTGGAGCCCATGTGACCACTCTTGAGGGTTTATCTTGGTATATTTAGAGGCTGGTGAAGGGTTTCTTAGAATGATTGAATCCAAACTATGTCATTCAAGCCCTTTATTATTACTATTCTATCAGCAAAGAATGCTTTCTGCTGCAAGTATGCTGACTATGGCTTAAGCAATGAAGGCATTTAATTATCTCACTTAGGAGTGGGTGAGCAGAAGTTCAAAGATGTCTCAAAGTCCAAGGCTCTTTTTAACTCTCTGCTCCAACATCTCCAGCGTAATGATACATGGACTCCTTGTCTCAGGATGCTGCGTTTCCAGGCCCACATCTGTATTCAAGGTAGCAACAAGGTATACGGGTCAGAATTGGTGACCTTGTTCCACTTTTATTGGAAAGAAAATAAAATTTTTAGAAGCATCTCCACTCCTTTCCAAATACAGACTTCCATATATATCTCATTGGTTAGAATATGTCAGCTGGAGTCTCTTACCTGAAAGGGGGCTGGGAAAGTGCAGTGTTATACAGCTTTTTTTTTTATCTATATGAGACATTTGCAAGACCATAAGCTGGACGTTAAGTATTGATTTCTCCAAGGTTCAATAAATGTTGTTCAGGAATTAATTTATACAACTAAGAAAATTATTCTTTCAGCTGCTTCATTGTCCATATTCTCTGATGGAGACGTAAGAATGTAAGCTTCTTTTCCTGGTTAGATTAAAAAAGAATTGACTTAGCCAGGCGTGGTGGTGCACATTTGCAATCCCAGTACTTGGGAGGCTGAGACAGGAGGATCGCGCAGGTTCGAAGCCAGCCTCAGCTACCTAGTGAGGCTCTCAGCAACTTAGTGAGACCCTGTTTCCAAATAAAATAGAAAATATATATGGAAGTGTAGCCCAAAGGTGGAAAGCCCTGGGTTCCATCCCTAGCATCACAGAAAGAAAGAAAGAAAGAAAGAAAGAAAGAAAGAAAGAAAGAGAAAGAAAGAAAGAGAAAGAAAGAAAGAATGACTTATTGTAGCATATGTGCTCAAACTGAGGGACTTAGCCAACCGAGGCTGGATTAAGGTGTCAGTCAAGCCAGGTGTGGTGGCACGTGCCTGTACTGTCTACTTGGCGAGGCTGTGACAGGAGGATGTCAGGTACAAGACCAGCTGCTGGAACTTAGCAAAGCCCTCAGCAACTTAGCGAGACCCTCTTTCCAAATACAAAATAAAATAGGGCTGGGGGTATAGGTTGAAGGCAGAATGCCTCTGGGTTCAAACCCTGGCAACACACACACACACACACACACACACACACACACACACACACACACGATGTAAGTAAAACCGGGTCATCTAAAGGGAGAGAAGTAGAGTGAAGTGGTTAATCCGGGCTTCGAAGCCAGATTGTTTCAGGTTTAAGTTTTGACTCTGCTGCTTCCTAAGCATGTGAGCTCACCAAGTTACATAACTCCCCTAAGCTCTGCCTCCTCATGAGTTTGACAGGGATAATAATAATACCTCTGCACCGGGCTGTTGCGCAGTTATTTTTAAGTCCCTGAGCACCCGACTCTGGCTCATAGTAAGTGTTCAGTATCATCATCACTACCCTCGTCATCACCAGCATCACCACAGGAGGAGTTTAAAGCACAGGTGTTGAGAACTGGGGTAGAGCATAAAGTCAGATCAGAGCAGGAGGTGTGGGAGTAGAGGAAGTGGAAAAGCAAGAGAAGCCGGGCGTGGTGGCGCATGCTTGTAATCGCAGCATTCGGGAGGCTGAGACAGGAGGATTGCGGTTCACAGACAGCCTCAGCTACTTAGTGAGGCCCTTTGCAACTCCGTGAGACCCTGTTATAAAATAAAGAATTTAAAAAGTTAGGGCTGGGGGTGTAGCTCAGAGGTAGAATGCCCCTGGGCTCCATCCCAGTACAGAGAGAGAGAGAGAGAGAGAGAGAGAGAGAGAGAGAGAGAGAGAGAGAGAAGGCATGGAGGGTGGGCGACATCCACTCATCCATCATCCACTAAGGGAACTTCCTGTTATGAGTGAGTACAAATAAATGACTCATATCTGGAGATGAGTCTCTTATCTTGTGGCTTAAACATATCATTTCGCTGGGCATGGTGGTGCATGCCTGTAATCCCAGTACTTGGGAGGTTGAGACAGGAGGATCACAGATTCAAGGCCAGCCTTAGCAAGGCCCTCAGCAACTTAGGCCCTTTTCAAAAAAGGGCTGGAAATGTAGCTTGGAGATAGAATGCCTCTAGGTCCAATCTCCAGCATCAAAACAAAACAAAATAAAACCTAACCGACAGACCAACCAACCAACCATATCTCCCGAAAGGGCCACATTATAATAGGATTCCAAGGGACTGGAGATGGGATGGTGGACCAGAGAAAACCTGGCAATCAGATGCCAGGGAAAAGGAGCGGGGTGGGGCCCTATTGGTCATGGGTCTCCTGCTGAGGGTCCGACAGGTCCATGAGAACCATTAGCCATAAAAGCCACACAGCAAAAGCTTCTCTCTTTATATTCCCTGATTTGCTTTGAGTGTGTGTGTGCCTGTGTGTCTGTGTGCATGTGTGTGTGTGTGTGTTGTGTGCTTAGTAACTCTAGTTACTAGAGATGTTCATGAGCAGCGCTGCTTTATATTTCAGTAGCTCTAGGTTGGGTGGGCTCACTGGAACATACTTTGGTTCACAGGCTCATATGAGTCTCAGTCCTTCAGAGGTTGGGGCTTAAGACAGAGTAGGGAATTGAGATGAAATTTACGTGGTAGTCAGGTGTGCTGGAGCACGCTTGTAATCCCAGCATTTGGGAGGCTGACACAGGAGGATTGCTGTTCGCAGACAGCCTCAGCTACTTAGTGAGGCCCTTTGCAACTCAGTGAGACCCTGTTTCAAAATAAAGAATAAAAAAATAGGGCTTGGGGTGCTGCTTGGAGGTAGAGTGCCCCTGGGTTCTACCTCCAGTACCACAAAAAAGAAAAAAAAAAGGAAAAACAGAAATAAATAAATAAATAAATAAATAAATAAATAAATTTATGGGGTTTTTATTCTTCTTTGAGTCTGGACAACATCTGACTACCTAATAGATCCTGTCCCTCTTCATCAGTTGTTGTGAGGAGTCAGTCATATGGCTTCCCCTTGTCTTAGGGAAGACTTGCTGTGGAGGGCCACGTCAGACCCATAGGCCACACGCTGTTACTTGCATTAGCTAACTTAATCCATAAGACAACCCCGTGAGGGTAGATTACGACGACTGTCCCTCTTTTTATAGACGAGGAAACTGAGCTCACTATCTTACAAATTCACAAAGGCGTCTGTCTGTCATGTTGCAAAGGAAAAGTTGCTCGGCTTAAACTTGTGTGTCTGGACTTAGGCTAAGGTGTGTGATTTCAGAAAGGCTAGGAGGATTGATCTGTGGTTGTTCTTTCTTACAGTTGTTTCATTCTAACTTTGGCTTGAAGAGGTGGAATTTAAGGAAGCGTTGCCCCAAACCCTTTGCTCGGTGATGAAGACTTAAGAAAAGATGGACCACGTTCAGGCTTTTTCTGACACGTGTTAACCAGAGGCTTGTGCAAGGCTCCTCTTTCCCCCGAGAGCGCATGTATAACATGGTGACTAGCTGTGCATACTGGGGCATGTCTGTGATCCCAGTACTTGGGAGGCTGAGACAGAGGATTACAGGTTTGAGGCCTGTAACTTAGAAAGACCCTGTTTAAAAAAGGAAAAAAAAAAAAAAAAAGAGGGGGGCTGAGAGTGTAGCTCAGAGGTAGAATGCCTATAGGCTCAAGCTGTAGTGTTAAAAAAAAGATGGTTAAGATAGGTAGATTTGCCCTATAGTTGTTGAGTGTCAGATTTTAGGAGTTCAGTCTTGATGGAGAGTTTTGACAGGAGAGATTGTTGAGGAAAAGGATGTAAAGAATGAGCTGAATTTTGTGAAAGATGAGTAGAAGATGGTGGGATAAAAAATTTCCAGCACTGGCAAAAATATAGAAGCAGAAAAATAAATTACAGGACTCTAACCATGAGAGAGTCAGTGTGACTGGAATACATGGTGTGTAGCTGGGGAACAGAGTTCACAGAAGACTTTCAGTGCCAGGCTAAGGAGTGTGAATTCTGTTCAGCAGGCAATGAGAACCTATTAAAGAAAATCTAAGTAAAGATTGGGGTCCTGCAGGGAGAACAACTTTTTTTTGTGTGTGTGTGTAGTACTGGGGATGGAGCCCAGGGACATTCTACCTCTAAGCTACACCTCCAGCTCTATTTTTTATTCTTTATTTTGAAACAGGGTCTTAACGAGTTGCAGAGGGCCTCACTAAGTAGCTGAGGCTGCCCAAGAACCTGGGATCCTCCTGTCTCAGCCTCCCTAAATGCTAGGATTACAAGCATGCGCCACCATGCTCGGTGATAACAACTTTTATTTCACTTATACATAAATCCATATAGTCTCAGCTGGAACTGTTTATAGCTGCCTGACTGTCATTGCAGATTGAAGAGTATGTCAGGGTGTTCTGACCTTCAGTATCCTCTTCCTGACCACCACCAAGGGCCTAATATTAAGTAAGACGCAGGTCAAGAACTGTTAGAGATAATAAGAAAAGAAGTACCAGAATTTATGCTTTGTTACTCCCAACACATTTGGTTCATCTGACAAACATTTTTGAACATCTTTTCAGGTAAAATAGACATAGGTAGGGAAAATGCTCATACCCAAACTTACTCTACTGTATATCTATTAACTTAATATTTAAATTTTTGGGTCTGACCTTTCTATAGTATTCCTTATTCACCCATGTCTGAGCTGCTGTCATCTCTAAGTCCTTCCATGACACTGTACCTCTGAGCTATATCACCAGCCCTATTTTAATTAATTAATTAATTAATTTAAGCCGGGCGTGGTGGCGCACGCTTGTAATCCCAGCATTCGGGAGGCTGAAACCTGGAGGATCGCGGTTCGCGGACAGCCTCAACTACTCAGTGAGGCCCTCTGCAACTCAGTGAGACCCAGTTTCAAAATAAAGAATAAAAACTAGGGCAGGGGGTGTAGCTCGGAGGTCGAATGCCCCTGGGTTCTATCCCCAGACCCGCAAAAAAAAAAAAAAAAAAAAAAAAAAAAAAAAATTATTTATTTTTTTGTGGGTCTGGGGATGGAACCCAGGGGCATTCCACCTCTGAGTTACACCCCCTGCCCTATTTTTTATTCTTTTTTATTTTGAAACCGAGTCTCACTGAGTTGCAAAGGGCCTCACTAAGTAGCTGAGGCTGTCCTCGAACCGTGATCCTCTGGTCTCAGCCTCCCGGATGCTGGGATTACAAGCGTGCGCCACCACGCCCGGCTAATTAATTTATTTTAAATTTGGAAATAGGGTCTCAAAGGTTGCTGAGACCCTCACTAAATGGTTGAGGCTGGCTTGGAACCTGCGATCCTCCTGTCTCAGCCTCCCAAGTACTGGGATCACAGACGTGCACCACCACACCTGGCTTCCTTCCATAGCCTTTGAACCAGGCTCATGGCTTTGTTCTCGATTCTCTGTTTACCACACACCAGCCAGAGTAATGTTATGAAAGCAGAAGTTAGGTCTTACCACTCACCTTCATAAAACTCTTTAATGGCTCCCATGACCCTTAGATTAAAATCCAAATGCCTTTCCACACCCCACATGGCCCTGTATGATCTCGCCCTGCCAAGGCCTCTGATCTTGCCTTCACCTCTCTCTCCCTTGCCCACCAAGCTTCATCATCAGGCTTCTGGCTGTTCCTGTGACACTCAGGGCACCTTCCTGACCCAGGACACCTTGTGATTGTCTTTGTTTGCAATGTTCTCCCAGGTTGCATCATGGCCGGGCCCCCTCCTCACTAACTGCCCTTCCCATCTCTTTTCCAATGACAGCTCCTCAGAAAGCCACCATCTCTAACTACCTTTATGGCACTTAGTGTAACTACCTGAATTTATCCTCATTTTGTCTATTTGTCTATTGTGTATATATATATATATATATATATTATTCAAATGTAAGATCATTCAAATGTAAGATCTGTAAGGGAAAGACTTGGTCTATTGTTCATTACGATGACTATAGCCCTTGGAACAGGCTAGGCTTGAAAGCACACAGTAAGTATTAGTGAATGAATTATATTTGTTATTGATACTTTTTATCACTTAGGAAGTTGTTTCATTTCTAAAAGAACCTTATCTATGTATCTATCTATCTATCTATCCATCTGTCCATCCATTCCCCATTTATCACATTTCTATATCTGCCCTTCTTGGCTTCTGCAACTCATAAGAAAACAACATCCATTTTAGGCACATTAATGGCAGCCGGCGAGTAGTAAAGATCATTTCTGATTTTAATTCTTTTGGCTGCCGTGAATAGTTTTTCTCTGGTTGTTAGTAATTAAAACAAACAAGCAGAAAGACTCATATTATTCTATCTCATTGCCAAATTGGATATTGCTCAACTCAAAATTAAATGTACACACACCCATAAAACTAGCCAAACTGGCTATTACAATTACATAAAGTTCCTTGTGTTCATTAGCAATGTTGCCTTTCATGGGTTTATCCTGTTTGGCATATACATCAAAGTAACAGTCATAAAGACTTCTAAAAAATTTGGAGCATGTAGATGTGGAAAAATTTTTAAGATTTTTTTTTTTTGGTTTTGTTTCCAGTTAAATTGCAACCAATGCATAGCATTGTTATTGTGATATAAAACTTAAGGTACGGATTAGAAAGAAAAATCGATATTTTGTCAAAGCTCACTGTTCTTAGCTCGCTGTCCGAGTCCTTCAAAAATGGCAGATATGATTTAGCTTTGTATTGTGCGTCTTGGGAATTAGTGTCAGAATACCAGCCCTGATCTCTTTAGTGGATGATTCATTCTCTAACATGATTAACAATTCCGAGAGCTAGCAATGTTGGCCATTAATATCAGATTTTGAGAAGCTGCCTTGGTTTAATGGCATTGTGGATATGTTCATTCGTATCCAAGGAGGGGGAGTCCTAAATCTGCTGTTCTTATTATGAAAAGTTTTATTTGAACCAGAAAAATACGTTTCTTAGGATTTCCATAGCATTCCATTTTCTTATAGGTAGCTCCTCTCCCCAAGAGAAACAAAACAAGAAGAGGTAGTTTAGGGGGATTAAGATGAAAATGAGTGATAAAACCTCATCCAGAAACTCACATAGCTCAAGCCTGTAGGTTTGAACAGAATGTTTTTTTTTTTTTTTTTTATTTTATTTTATTGGTGCACTGTATTCATACATCATAGTGGGATACAAACTTTTGTAGACATACATGCACACATCGCCCAGTCAGCCCCCACCCGATCCCCACCCCATTCTCTCCCCATCCCTCCCTCCCATGCTTGGCTTAGTGGTTGACATCTAGTATTATAGCAATTTATCCAAAATTAAAAATGATAATCTCACATAACAGTTTCATTTGTCTGATACCAAGCTTTTGATGATTTAAAGATAGCATTTCAATATTTCTTTTTGCTTTCTTTCTTACCAGAGAATATTTTTTTCTTTTTTTTAGGTGAAACTATCATATATTTATTTTTCAGAAAAAAATCTATCCTGATATGGAATATGGACTCTAGATACCCAAAACAATCTCGAAGCAAAAACAAAGCTAGAAGATGTATATTTTCTGATTTCAAACCATATAAAGCTACAATAATTGAAACAGTGTAGTACTGTTCTAAAGGCAGATATATAGACCATTGAAGTTAAATACAAGCCTAGAGCTAACTTCTTCCCTATATTGTCAAGTTATTTTTGACAAGGTTTCCACGAAGATTTGGTGGTGGAAATAATAATCTTTTAACTAAATATTGTTGAAAAATAATAATTACATGGAAAAGAATAAAATTGGACTCTTACCTAATCCCACATACAAGTATTAACTCAAACTAGATAAAAGACCTAAATATAAATCTTAAGACTATAAACTTTTAGGAGAAAATCTGGGTCATAAAACCTCACAACATTGAAATTGGCAGTGATTTCTTGGATATGATTTCAATGGCACAGGCAACAGAAGAATATACAAACTCCCTAAAAAATAAAAGAAAATATTGTATATCCAAAGACAATGTAAACAGAGTTAAAAGTTACTAATAGAATTGGATAAAATATTTCCAAATGCTATATCTGAAGGTATATTAATATTCCAACTAGAAATCCTAAAAATTAACAACAATAAAGGCAAACAATACAATTTAGAGATAGGTAAAAGACTAACATAAATAATGAATCTCCACAGATAACCAATCTTAGTTGTCTGTTGGATGGAAACTCTTGTTTCTCTGGTTCTGGTGAGTGTTACCTATTTCTTCTTTGTAGTTAATTTCTTTGAGTATTTTCTCTAGCGCTGGTTTTGAAGACATAAATTCCTCCAGTTTCTGTTTGTCATGGAAGCTTCTTATTTCTCCATCTAATTTGATAGAAAGTTTTGCTGGATAGGAAATTTTTGGCTGGAAGTTGTTTTCTTTCAGAGTTTGGAATATGTTACTCCAAGCCCTTCTGGCTCTCATGACTTGGTTTGGAAAGTCTGGAGTGATTCTAATTGGTTTGCCTCTGAATGTCACTTGGCCCTTTGTTTTTGTTGCCTTTAAGATTCTCTGCTTGGCTTCCACATTGGTCATTTTGACAATTATATGGCGTGGGGATCCTCTTCTCGGATCCTGTCTAAAGGGAGTTCTATAAGTTTCCTGGATCTGTGTATCAACCTCTTGCTCTATATTTGGAAAATTTTCTGCTATTACTTCCTTAAAGAGATTGTTGATCCCTTTGGTATCACTTTCTTTTCCCTCCTCTATTCCAATTATTCTTAGGTTAGCTCTCTTAAGATGGGCCCATATTTCTTCAATGTCAGATTCCTGCTGTTGGATATCTTTTTCTAGATTAGAAACTGTGCATTCATTTTTGGATTGCTCATCTTCTAAGAGCGAGATTCTGTTCTCCATGTGGTCTAATCGGTTGTTTGTGCTTTGAATTGAGGCCTTTACTTCATTAATTGCATCCTTTATTTCTTTTTGGCTCTCTCTGAGTTCTTTTCGAAGCACCTCTATTATTTCTACAGTTATTTTCCTGATTTGATCTTCTAGAAATCTCTGATTTTCTGTTTTATCAGGTTCTGATGTTGTGGGGTTGTGCACATTCATTACTTCAGTGTTATTCCTCTTTCCCATGATTTCGGAGGTTTGTGCCTTCTCTGGGTTCTTCCCTTGGGTCACTATGGCTTCACTTAAGGTGCTCTGGATCTCGAGTCTGTATTATCTCAGACCCTACTACTCCTTTACTGGGTTGTATCACAGAGTCTCCGACCCAGGGAGTCGATAGAGGCTGCTTTAAACTATGGGGGGTGCCAGGTTGCACGCTCTCCTATGGTGTGATATATCTGCCACCACCACTCCCTCACTGGTTCAAGTCCCAGGAGGCACAATACTGGGATTTCTCCTCTGTGGCCCGCAATTTGACTCACTGTTCTTGAGTACGTAGATGTAGCTGTACTGGACTGGGTGAATTCACTGCTGCTGCTGCCGCCGGTGGCAATATGGCGCCTCTGCCACACCCTCGGCCATGAGGCTGGCGTATTTTTTCTTCTCTGGTTTTGATTTCCACTCTGAATCCCTGCAGCGTGTGCTGAGCTCAGCCACTGGGAGCTTTAAATGCTGTCTGCGCCGAAAGATCCCGCCTGGCTGTTCCGCAGCGGCTCACCTCGGCTTGCTGTAGCCGTCCGCTGAGTTCGCCGCTGCCGCCGGCAGTATGGCGCTGCTGCCGCGTCCTCGGGCGCGTGTGTCTCCTCTGTGGCCCTGAGCTCTGTTCTCAGTCCGCTTTCTCTCTGGAGCCTGGTGGTTTTTTTGTTTTTCTGGTGATGGTGTTTTCTGGCTATGAAAGGCGCTCTTTTTCTGAACAGAATGTTGAATAGAAGCTGTTCACCTTCAATTCACTGATCCAAAGGTCTATGGATCTGGTTCTCTTTCAGTATAAGAAATTTAGAAAATTTGTGGCAGATGGTCAAACTGATTATTGTTATGATTGTTTGCTTACATGCCTGTCACTAAGGGTAGATTGTGAGCTCCTCAGAGGCAGAGCCTATTATCCATCTCCCTTTTCCTATTGTTGTGTCTCGTGTAGGTTAATAAAAATGATGCCGGGATGATCCTGGTTATGGCTAACATTACTCAGCTCACCGAATGCCACACATGAGGCTAGCTGTCCTGCATATGTGGCCTTCTTTAATCCTCACGACAGTCTGGTGAGACGGTAGCAATATATTCTGTTCATAAACCGTGAAGAAGCCGGGACCTGGAGATGTTTATGAACATGGCCAGGGAAGTACTGGACCTGGAAGCTGAAACAATCTCTTGTCTTGAGCCTAAATCCATGGTGTGAAGGGCTGTGCTCTGTTTGTTGACTGAATGACTGAGAGAGTGGCTGAGAGCCACCTCCTCCATCTGGTCCGCAGGACCCAGTTAAGAGTTAAAACATGAGAAATAGGAATGGATAATGGCAATATTCTAGAACTAACTAAAGTTCAAAAGGTTCAGTGTGACCGGGTGTGGTAGCCCACACCTGTTATGCTAACCCAGTACTCGGGAGGCTGAGAAGGGAGGGTCGCAAGTTCAAAGCCAGGCTTAGCAACTTCATGAGGCTCTCAGCAACTTGGTGAGACTCTGTTTCCAAATTAAAAAATAAATAAAATAAAAAGGGTTGGGGGTATAGCTCAGAGGTAGAATGTCCTTGGGTCCAATCCTTAGTACCACGAAGACAAACAAACACAAACAAAAGGTTCAAGACGGCTGGCCGTGGTAGCGGACACTTGTAACCCTAGTACCTGGGAGGCTAAGACAGGAGGATCGCAGGTTCTCGGCCAGCCTCAGCTACTTAGTAAGGCTTTCCACAACTTAGTGAGATCCTGTTTCAAAATAAAAAAATAAAAAAATAAATAGAGCTGGGGGTGTAGCTCGTAGGTAGAATGCCCCTGGGTTAAATCTCCAGTACTGCAAAAGGTTCAGCGTGAGTAAGAGATTGGGGATTTAGCTGGGCATGGTGATACTCGCCTGTAATCCGAGTATTTGCATGACTGAGACAGGAAGATCACAGGCTAAAGGCCAGCTTCCCCAATATAGAGAGACCCTATTTCATAAAAAAAAGAACACACACACACACACACACACACACACACACACACGCAAAGGGGAGAACAGAAAGTGTCACAAAAGGGAAACCTAAGCAAAGAAAAATGTGGAATTTTTTTTGAGAGAAGAGGCCATTTTTAATTTCCAGAATTTTTCAGTGATGCCTATCGTCTCCCCTACCAGGGCGTTGTTGGAATCCAGCTTAAATGTGCAGAACAGAAGCACAACAACAAAACGAAAACAAAACCGAACGGAAAGGCTCGGGCATGTCTTCGTATGCTGAGCTGCTCCCCCCTCTGCCTGCGTGAGGTGCGCTTTGGAAGCCCACGGGTGGAAAGTTCTGTCCCCTTCGGTCCCCTTCGCCTTCGCTTGTGCGCCTGCGCGCTTGTCTGTCTCTCTCGCAGGGAGGTCAGGTTGCCTTAACCACCGCAGAATCCCAACAGAGTGAGACGCGGGCCTGTGGGTACAGGCCTGTCCCGGGAGAACCCGTCCTACTGGATATGGAAATCGTTAAGGCCAAGTGGGAGGCTTGCTTGACTTATTTTCATGCCGATACTTGGTTACTTTCCTCCAGGAGAGAGCTGGACCATTTGCATGTATGGCTCACCTGGCCTTTCCCCGACATCTAAGCCAAGAGCACCATCTCCACAGACAACCTCTATCCCACCAAACCAAACAAAATAAATTACCAAAAAAAATACCCCCAACGCATCTTCCTATCTCTGGTTTCCTCAATGCTAATGGCTTCTCAGATTTTCAAACTGCTCCTTTGCAGGTTTCCTTTTGCGGTCACGCTTCCCTATCAGCACCGTCCTCTGCCTTCTCCTGGATCGATGGTGTTTGAAGAGACAGCAGCCCCAGGACTGGCGGCTCTGGGATAGGAAAAGACAACTCACTTTCCCAGAGCCCAGGCGAGCCTGCTCCAGGGGGAGGCGTTTTTTCCTACTGGCTGTGGAAGAATGAATGATGGGTAAACATCCATGTTCGGAGATTTGATTTGGATACACATTATGCAGCTCCTCTGCCTCAGCGGAAGACTTTATCCCATCCTATCTGCTTTCCCTCTGCTGAGGTTTCCCAGGACAGGGACCCTGCGATGTGCCTACTTCCTTGCACACACAGATAGGACCGGTGAGACATTCCTGTGATACTTGTGATAACTTTCACTCCAGGGGAAACAAAGACCGAGATGCAAACACTAAACCTGTGACAGCCCCCCCTCCCCCGTCAGGGCACTGCGAGAAGGAGCAGGTGACGCTCTCAGGTATTTCTGGATCTTGGTTTGCTCGCCTCCAGCACGTAGCAGAGGGCCTGTGGCAGCTTTTTGTTTTCCAGTGCTTCTCTCTCCTTGGGACAAACTTTCTGAATCCATTTAGGATTTCCTGAAATGTACATAGGTCAAAAGTAAAGGCAATCCAGAATGAACACATACGTCCAGTTTTTTGTTTTTTGTTTTTGTACTGGAGGTTGAACTCAGAGACATTCTACTTCTGAACTAGACTCCCCCCCACCTCCACAGCTCTTCCTTATTTTTATTTTGAAACACGGTCTCCCTGAGTTGTTGAGGGTCTCGCTAAATTGCTGAGACTGGCCTTGAACTTGAGACCCTCCTGGCTCAGGCGCCCGAATACTGGGATTATAGGCATGTTCCACCATGAGTGGCAGCTAGCCTGTCTTTCTTTCTTTCTTTCTTTCTTTCTTTCTTTCTTTCTTTCTTTCTTTCTTTCTTTCTTTCTTTTCTCTCTCTCTCTCTCTCTCTCTCTCTTTCTTTCTTTCTCTCTCCTCTTCCTTTCTCTTTCTTTCTTTCTTTCTTTCTTTCTTTCTTTCTTTCTTTCTTTCTTTCTTTCTTTCTTTCTTTCTTCTCGATGGCTGAGTGACTCTCCAGTGAATGTCCACTCACCTGCCAGCGGACACCTAGCTCGCTTCTGTAACTTGGCTACTGTGATTTGTCTAACACATAGGTAATATGTATGCAGCCTTCTCAGAGAAGGTAGGATGATTGGCAAAGAAGGAGTCATGTTTCCAAGTTCCCGAGGTAACCTTCTATTTCTCTGACAGAACCAAATTTCTCACATATCTTCCTGTTTACCCATCTTGTTTACCTGCAGCCTAGGGTCCTGTCTTCCGTTTCTGCGTTTTATGCTTCTGCGTGTACAAAAAGGCTCAGCAAGTGCTCGGAGCAAATGGGCCTAGAGGAGAGACTATGGTCTGTCTTGGCGGAGGCTTTAACTTTTTCTGGAGCGAATTCATTTTTGTTGTTGTTGTTGTTGTTGTTGTTTTTCTTTTCTTTGTTTTCTTTTTTTTTGGTTATTTTTTGTTTTGCTGGAATGAATTAATTTAAAACAGTTTTTTTTTTCTCTGCACAGGACAATTGGAAGAACAGTGACATTTCATTTTATAGTTTCTGCTTGTTGGATACTTACTGAAAAAGAGAAGAAAATTCCAGGCTCCAGGGGTCCCATCTGCCATTACATCTCATGAAAACTAAATGCACTGGAAAATATGGCTAAACACACTTGGTTCACATTCTCCCCACCTTTGGACTGATACCAGTCATAAAACTCCATCTTGTATAGACAATCTGTTAAAATAAGTTACTCAGAAACCCAAACAGGTGTAAAGGTCGCTCCCAGTGTGAGTGGGCTTTCCTTTTGCTGTGGTTATAGCCAAACCCACAGTGGCTCTGAGGTGGTGTTTTATGGTCGCTGTTTTAAACTGTAAACCACATTATATGCCGGTGGAACCGCACCCAGCAGAGTCAATTTTCCTCCTTCGGAACTTCTGGTGCGGCGCGTAATTCAGGCTCATTCGTCATGTTCTCACTTTGTTCAGAGTTTATGGGTCGGTTGCTCCACTGCATCTTAAAGATGTCATCTCTCTCAAGGTGTAGTTTCAGAAATATATGAGCAATGAAATAAAAAGAAATATATGAGCAACGAATGGAAGCCAAATGTGTCCTTCTTATGAGAGACAGAGGACGTTATTAAGAAATCAAGAGGAACTATATTTCTGGAACGTGTGAGAAAAAATTATCAAATTATAGGAAGGGTAGAAGGGTCGAAAGTGTCCTTAAGGAGGAAGCTGCTCTCCTCCCTTTGCTGTGTTACCCAGTGCCTATTATTTTCTGGCATTTATTAAGGGCTTTATATACATTATCTCATTTA
Organism: Muscardinus avellanarius; assembly: GCF_963383645.1. Lineage (NCBI taxonomy): Eukaryota > Metazoa > Chordata > Mammalia > Rodentia > Gliridae > Muscardinus > Muscardinus avellanarius. The sequence goes on from NC_137787.1 coordinate 167,423,859, forward strand.
ATCCCTGATGAGTCTTTCTTGAAATACAAGAAAATGGTGTAAGAAAAGCGAATGACCTGCCCAGGGTCAAACAGCAGGAAATTAGCTGGGGTAGGCTAGCCCAGTGAGAGTTGATTTCTAACACAACCTGCCTTCCAAGGCCACCTCCCGCATCCCTGGTCCCAAGGGTTTTCGGTTACAAGGGCAGGAGAATACAAGCATCTTTTTGGAGTTGGCTTGACTTTTCAGTGATAAGATAATGAAGGGCTGTTAATAATGCTGAAAATGTAGATGTTCTTGGTTGGCTCAGCCAAAAAAAAAGAGCTTCTATTCTCTTCGGGCTAGAAAGAAAACAATGTGTGGCATACAGGCTGATCTGACTTTTCTCTAACTCTGAGTAATGGTGAGTCACTACTTTTATTAAAGTCAGAGCTGATTTCTTTTTTTTTTTTTTTCTTCTTTCCCCTGTGCAGCAAAATCCATTGTTTTTCACAACCTACTCCTTTCGAATGAATCAGTTAAATTGCCTATATTTTAAATAAAAATTTCAAATTGCTTTACTTACCAGCCTAGAAGCTGGAATGTTTCTTTTCTCTTCTAGCTGTGCCTCAGGAGCAAGATTCTTCCAGAGCTGTACAAATAAGGTTGCCTTAGCTAACTCTGGCCACTTCACCACCAAAGCTCTCTTTTCCCTCCAAAGATAACACATTTAGAACAATCATTTACCCAGAATGTAGTATCCCTTTCCTGCATTCATCTCTGCCGTACAGTTGTATAACTTTTAGCTAAATAGGATTGTGAATAAATACTTAGATACTTCTTAATTAGATTTTACACCCCAAGGAGTCTATAGTTTAGTTGGGAGTCACACAAAGCTGTAAGGATTTTTAAAAAAAATTTTTGGAACCCAGGGGCCTTCTATCTCCGAGGTATACCCCCAGATCTATTCTTATATTTTATTTGTAAACAGGGTCTCACTAAGTTGCTGAGAGCCTCACTAAGCTGCTGAGGCTGGCTTTGTTTTTTTTAAATTTTATTTATATGTGGAACATATTAAAAATGGTATACATTTAGACTGTGCTTGGTGCCTTCTTCCCTCCCCCCATTCTTCTTCCTCCCTCCCAACAATGAGAGTCCAGATTAACCGTGTTATATTCATACTTTTACACATATTCGGATGTAGCTCCTCCATTAATCAACCTCAGCCTTCTTCCTCTCCTATCCTTCCATTCTAGCTTTGCTGAGATTTCTCCTCCATTATCTGAGTCCCTCTGGTCTCCCTAATACTCCCTAGTTTGGGCATATTAGAGAAAACATATGTCCCTTCTCTTTCTGTGCCTGGCCAATCTCACTTAACATAATGGTCTCCAGATCTTTCCATCTTCTTGCGAATGACATGATTTTGTTCTTCTTTATAGCTGAATAGAATTCCATTGTGTGTATTTCCCATAAATTTGCAATCCATTCATCTGTTGATGGAGACCTAGGTTGGTTCCATATTTTGGCTATTACTAATTGTGCTGCTATGAACATAGGTATGCATATGTTACTGTACTTCTCTGATTTCAACCCCTTTGGAAAAATATCAAGGAGTGGTAGAGCTGGATCATATGGTGGATCTATTCCCAGTTTTCTAAGGAATCTCCACATTGATCTCCATAGTGGCTGAACTAGTTTGCACTCCCACCAACAGTGTAAAAGAGTTCCTCTTTCCCCACATCCTCACCAGCATTTGTTGTTGTTTGATTTCTTTATGCTTGCCACTCTGACTGGGGTTAGATGGAATCTCAGTGTAGTTTTGATTTGCATCTCCCTGATGGCTAATGATGTTGAGCATCTTTTCATGTATCTATTGGCCATTTGTCTCTCTTCTTTTGTGAAGTGTCTATTCAATTCAGTTGCCCATTTCTTGATTGGGTTATTTGTTTTGCTAGTGTAGAGTCTTTTGAGCTCTTTGTATATTCTGGATATTAGCCCTCTATCAGAATGGTGGCTGCTGAAGATCTTCTTCCATTCTGTAGGCTTCCTCCTTAGGTTCTTGGTGGTTTTCTTTGATAAGCAGAAACTTTTTAGTTTGATGCCATCCTACTTGTTAATTCTTGCTTTAATTTCCTGTGCTTTGGGGGTCTTGTTGAGAAAGTTACTGCCTGTGCCTATATGTTGGAGTGTGGGAAGATGGAAAGATCTTCCTTGCTCTTGGGTAGGCAGAATAAATATCATCCAAATTGCCATTTTGCAAAAAGTGATCTATAGATTCAATGCAATTCCCATTAAAATACCAACAACATTTTTCATAGACCTAGAAAAATCAGTCATGAATTTTATATGGAGAAAGAAAAGACCCAGAATAGCCAAAGCAATTCTCAGCAATAAGAATCATGCAGGAGGCATCACAATCCTAGATTTCAAATTATACTATAGAGCGATAGTAGTAAAAACTGCATGGTATTGGTACAACAACAGGCATACTGACCAGTGAAACAGAATAGAAGATACAGAAACAAACCCACACACCTACAGTCAATTGATTTTTGACAAATGGACCAAACTCATATGCTGGAGAAAAGACAGTCTTTTCAATAAACGGTACTTGGAGAACTGGCTATCCATTTGTAGAAAGATGAAACTAAATCCTTACCTCTCACCATGCACAGTAATCAACTCAAGATGGATCAAAGACTTAGAAATTAGACCAGAGACTGTGAAGTTATTAGAGGAAGGCATAGGCTGAGGCTGGCTTTGAACCTGTGATCCTCCTGTCTCAGCCTCCCAAGGACTAGGATTATAAGCATATGCTACCACGCCCGGCTAAAGCTGTAAGGCTTTGATAGTGAGGATAAAGTGGCTGCACTATGGTGGTGTTTGGGTGGTGATAGGCCAGGGGCACAGTTCATCACTGGGTCCTGAAGTAGCTGAAGTAAAATGAATGAGATACCATTTGAGTTAGGTCTTAAGGGATCTGTTGAATTTGATTAGGTAAAAATAAGGAGGAAGAAGAAATTTGCCATGCAGCAAGTGGAACATGAGAGAAAAATCAAAATACAAGAAAGAATTTTGCACATGCAAAGGATGATAAAGACTTTGGGCAGGGCATGTTGGCTCATGCCTGCAATTCCAGTACTTGGGAGGCTGAGACAGGAGGATCACAGGTTTGTGACCAGCCACAGCAACATAGTGAGACTATTTCCAAACAAAAAAATCAAAAGAGCTGTGGGTGTATCTCCGAGGTAGAATGCCTTTATGTTCAATCCTCAATTAAGGAAAAAAGAATAATGGGGCTGGGCATGGGAGGCCGAGACAAGAGAATTACAGGTTCAAGGACAGCCTCTCAGTAATTTAGTGAGAGCGCCAGCAATTGAGGCAGACCCTGTTTCAAAATAAAAATAAGCCAGACTCGCCTGCCGAGGGGTTAGGCCGGTGCTGGGGCCAGTGTGGCCGGCATCGGAGCCTGCCTTGAGACAAGGCCGGTACTGGGGCCTCCGAGGCCAGGATAAGAGCCTGTCGAGGGGTTAGGCCGGTGCTGGGGCCAGTGAGGCCGGCATCGGAGCCTGCCTTGAGGCAAGGCCAGTACTGGGGCCTCGAGGCCAGGATAAGAGCCTGCCGAGGGGTTAGGCCGGTGCTGGGGCCAGCGAGGCCGGCATCGGAGCCTGCCTTGAGGCATGACCAGTGCTGGGGCCTCCGAGGCCGGGATCGGAGCCTGCCGAGGGGTTAGGCCGGTGCTGGGGCCAGCAAGGCCGGCATCGGAGCCTGCCTTGAGGCAAGGCCGGTACTGGGGCCTCCGAGGCCAGGATAAGAGCCTGCCAAGGGGTTAGGCCGGTGCTGGGGCCAGCGAGGCCGGCATCGGAGCCTGCCTTGAGGCAAGGCCGATACTGGGGCCTCCGAGGCCAGGATAAGAGCCTGCCGAGGGGTTAGGCCAGTGCTGGGGCCAGCAAGGCTGGCATCGGAGCCTGCCTTGAGGCATGACCAGTGCTGGGGCCTCCGAGGCCGGGATCGGAGCCTGCCGAGGGGTTAGGCCGGTGCTGGGGCCAGTGAGGCCGGCATCGGAGCCTGCCATGAGGCAAGGCCGGTACTGGGGCCTCCGAGGCCAGGATAAGAGCCTGCCGAGGGGTTAGGCCGGTGCTGGGGCCAGCGAGGCCGGCATCGGAGCCTGCCGTGAGGCAAGGCTGGTACTGGGGCCTCCGAGGCCGGGATAGGAGCCTGCCGAGGGGTTAGGCCGGTGCTGGGGCCAGCGAGGCCGGCATCGGAGCCTACCGTGAGGCAAGGCCGGTACTGGGGCCTCCGAGGCCAGGATAAGAGCCTGCCGAGGGGTTAGGCCGGTGCTGGGGCCAGCGAGGCCAGCATCGGAGCCTGCCGTGAGGCAAGGCTGGTACTGGGGCCTCCGAGGCCAGGATAAGAGCCTGCCGAGGGGTTAGGCCGGTGCTGGGGCCAGCGAGGCCGGCATCGGAGCCTGCCTTGAGGCATGACCAGTGCTGGGGCCTCCGAGGCCGGGATCGGAGCCTGCCGAGGGGTTAGGCCGGTGCTGGGGCCAACGAGGCCGGCAGCGGAGCCTGCCGTGAGGCATGACCAGTGCTGGGGCCTCCGAGGTCGGGATCGGAGCATGCCGAGGGGTTAGGCCGGTGCTGGGGCCAGCAAGGCCGGCATCGGAGCCTGCCATGAGGCAAGGCCGGTACTGGGGCCTCCGAGGCCAGGATAAGAGCCTGCCGAGGGGTTAGGCCGGTGCTGGGGCCAGTGTGGCCGGCATCGGAGCCTGCCTTGAGACAAGGCCGGTACTGGGGCCTCCGAGGCCAGGATAAGAGCCTGTCGAGGGGTTAGGCCGGTGCTGGGGCCAGTGAGGCCGGCATCGGAGCCTGCCTTGAGGCAAGGCCAGTACTGGGGCCTCGAGGCCAGGATAAGAGCCTGCCGAGGGGTTAGGCCGGTGCTGGGGCCAGCGAGGCCGGCATCGGAGCCTGCCTTGAGGCATGACCAGTGCTGGGGCCTCCGAGGCCGGGATCGGAGCCTGCCGAGGGGTTAGGCCGGTGCTGGGGCCAGCAAGGCCGGCATCGGAGCCTGCCTTGAGGCAAGGCCGGTACTGGGGCCTCCGAGGCCAGGATAAGAGCCTGCCAAGGGGTTAGGCCGGTGCTGGGGCCAGCGAGGCCGGCATCGGAGCCTGCCTTGAGGCAAGGCCGATACTGGGGCCTCCGAGGCCAGGATAAGAGCCTGCCGAGGGGTTAGGCCAGTGCTGGGGCCAGCAAGGCTGGCATCGGAGCCTGCCTTGAGGCATGACCAGTGCTGGGGCCTCCGAGGCCGGGATCGGAGCCTGCCGAGGGGTTAGGCCGGTGCTGGGGCCAGTGAGGCCGGCATCGGAGCCTGCCATGAGGCAAGGCCGGTACTGGGGCCTCCGAGGCCAGGATAAGAGCCTGCCGAGGGGTTAGGCTGGTGCTGGGGCCAGCGAGGCCGGCATCGGAGCCTGCCTTGAGGCATGACCAGTGCTGGGGCCTCCGAGGCCGGGATCGGAGCCTGCCGAGGGGTTAGGCCGGTGCTGGGGCCAGCGAGGCCGGCATCGGAGCCTACCGTGAGGCAAGGCCGGTACTGGGGCCTCCGAGGCCAGGATAAGAGCCTGCCGAGGGGTTAGGCCGGTGCTGGGGCCAGCGAGGCCAGCATCGGAGCCTGCCGTGAGGCAAGGCTGGTACTGGGGCCTCCGAGGCCAGGATAAGAGCCTGCCGAGGGGTTAGGCCGGTGCTGGGGCCAGCGAGGCCGGCATCGGAGCCTGCCTTGAGGCATGACCAGTGCTGGGGCCTCCGAGGCCGGGATCGGAGCCTGCCGATGGGTTAGGCTGGTGCTGGGGCCATCGAGGCCGGCATTGGAGCCTGCCATGAGGCTAGGCCGGTGCTGGGGCCTCTGAGGCCGGGATTGGAATCCTGCCAAGGGGTTAGACCGGTGCAGGGGCCAATGGCCAGCATCGGAGCCTGGCGTGAGGCAAGTTCACTCCTGCGGCCTCCAAGGTCGGGACCAATGCTAGCTTAGGGGTTAGACCGGTTCAGGGGCCAGCGAGACCAGAACTGGGGTCTCCCATGAGGCAAGGCCGCTGCTTGAGCCAGCGAGGTCTGGATCAGTCCATTGAGTAGCCAGGCCACTACTGGGACCATCAAGAGTGGGATTGGTACTTGCAATGCAGCATGCACAGAGAAATATCGCAGAAAATATAAATCAGACGCTTCTCTTAATCAGCAATAACTAGGAGGAAAAGGGCAACAGGAAGAGGTTGAGCTATAGAAAGGGCCCTATAGTGAAGCAACTAATGTGACCAATCAGAGGGTATGTAATACTGGAGGACGGAGCCTCTTTAAAACGCAGGAGGTACATAAACAAATGTATCAAAGTAAATGACCAAAGAAGTGTGGGATGGAGGGAGGGGGAGGGAATGGGATGGGGGCTGGAGGAGGGCTAATTGGATGATGTGTGCTTGTATATCCTCTCAAGTCTTGTACTCCAATGTGATTGATATATGACTACAATGCACCAATTTAAAAAATAAATTAATTTAAAAAATAAAAAAAAAATAAGCCAGACTCAGTGCTCATGCCTGTAATCCTAGTACTTAGGAGGCTGAGATGGGAGGATGTGGCAGGTTTGAGTCCAGCCTCAGTAACTTAATGAGACCCTGTTTCAAAACTAAAAAAAGGACTAGAAGTGTGGGTCAGAGGTGGAATGACCTTGGGTTAAATCCTCAGTAACACTACTACTACTACTACTACTACTACTACTACTACTATTACTACAGGGTTGGGAATGTAGCTTGGAGATAGAATGCCTCTGGGTTAAATTTCCAGTACAAATAAATAAATAAATAAAATATTGAGACTTTTGAGAAAGATGGAAAGATATGTATTCGCTGTACAATGATTGGACCAAATTCTTTTTTTTTTTTTTCCCCCCGCAGGACTTTTCTAGCCCTGATTAGACAAATAAATCCTGGGAAGACCTGCGGCGGGCTACCAGCAAGATTTGGGGCAAGATATGCTCCCTTCCTGAGTTCCTGCTTTCCCGGTCTCTACCAGTGACAGGCACGAGCCTTCGCTGGTGCTGAGGTTGGTACGAGGATAGGTGGGTGAGTGAAGTGCCGTATGTTATGAAGACAGAATGGCTCCCGTGAAGACCAGATTGCAGGCTTCTCAACGCCAGTGCTATTGTCATGTTGGGTTGAATAATTCTTGGATGTGTGGGTGCGGCTCATCCTCTGCAATGGGGGATGTTATTAAACATTCCTGACGGGCCCACTTGATGCCGTAGCACCCCACTCCCACAACTCCCAGTTAGAAAAGCCCCGAATGCCCCACTGCCTGCAGACACTGCCCAATGCCCCCCCCCTTGGGGGGGGCAAAAGTTATCTCCGGTTGAGACCCACTGCTTTATGGTGGATGGACGGACCTAGTAACAGGCATGGTTTCTTTGTGGCTGGAAGCTTGCTGAGCCAAGGTGAAGATTTATGACCATGAGAATCGGCAGCCACAGCAGGTGCAGGGCTTGAGAAAGGGGACCGTCTCTCTGCCCCAGCAGCCCTCTGGGTCACAAATATGTCTTGTCGTCTTTGAGTCCTCTCCCTAGAGCCTAGCAGTTTGCCAAGCCTAGAAAATGGTTGATAAATGCTCGTTGAATAAATGGGATGTTGGCTGAGAGTCCCAAAGTTGGCCTCTGTGCTCAGAGAAGAAATCCCAGGGACCGGCAGCTATTTACTTGTAGCTGTATCTATTTGTTGGTTTATTGTGTTCTATCTGAGAGGCTCTCGGATGCTGCAGAAGTAACCAAGGATACCAGTATGATCATCTGCGGCAAACACATGGGGAAAAGAATGGAGCAGCGCATGTCCAAGGCCTGTTCTGCAGCTTTATTGCCAGAGAGTTTAGGGTTTGGAAGAGGGTAGAGAAGAAGTAGGGCCAGAGCCTCCTTCGCTGGAGATCGTTTGTAGCTTCAGATTTTCAAATTCAGTTGCAGAGCATCGTGCTGCCTTGCAGAGGCTGGTCTCGAATCTGCGGTCCTTCTGCCTCGGCTTTGCACGCACTGGGATGACAGGCGCGTGCCACCACAGCCGGGTGGCAGACTACGGGTTTAATTACATCCCTTGGTCTTTACCGACGCACTTCACCATAACCAGGGGCTAACGTGTCTTTCTCTTTAGCGAGCAGGTCAGAATCGCTGAGCCCTGAGCTGTGTGTGGCAAGCTGCTTCTTTAGCGAGACTTGGCTGGCACGGAGTGAAGGGTGATGTGCCCGCAAGTGCAGGGGTGGCCAGTGAGCGGCGTGTGGTAGGGACACGGATGATCACCCGTCTTTTGACTATGTGAAGACAAAGTGAAGGGTGGACGCTGCTGGCCCAGCTATTCTTCCCCCAAGACTCTAGCTTCCCCTTCTATCTTTCCTTTCTTTTTTTTTTTTTTTGTGTGTGTGGTACTGGAGGTGGAACCCAGAGGCTTTCTACCTCGGGGCTATACTCCCAGACCCATTTTATATTTTATTTGGAAACAGGGTCTCACTAAGTAGCTGAGGCTGGCTTCGAACCTGCGCGATCCTCCTGTCTCAGCCTCCCAAGCGCGGGGATTATAAGCGTGCGCTACCACGCCTGGCTCCCTATCTTTCCTTTCTGAGCAATCTACTATTTGTATTCAATATATTTTCTATGACTAATGACTAGTATAAAAATCTCCATGCTCAGGATTTGAGGGAACTTCTCTCTGGAAGGCGTGCATGCAAAACATTTCCAATCAAGTAGCCTCTGAGGCAGACAGCTGTCACCCACTCCGCTAGAGCAGGCCAGGGCAGGCCCTATCTGCTCGGTATCCATCAATCCCAGCATCTTCCGAACCCCAGACTCCTGTGCACAAGCACCTAGCAGAAATCTCCACCTGGAGCCGGGTGTGGTGGCGCACACTTGTAATCCCCACGCTTGGGAGGCTGAGACAGGAGGATCGCACAGGTTCGAAGCCAGCCTCAGCTACTTAGTGAGGCTCTCAGCAACTTAGTGAGACCCTTTTTCCAAATAAAATGTTAAATAGGTCTGAGAGTGTAGCCCAGAGGTAGAAAGCCCTGGGTTCTACCCCAAGTACCACAAAAAAAAAAAAAAAAAAAAAAAAAAAAAAGAAATCTCCACCTGGGTATCGTGGAGACATTTCAAACATATCATGACCCTGAGCGAAGGATTTGCTGCCTCATTTCCTAGCCTGCTCCTGTGTCCTTACCCAGCATTCAGAGGTAACTGCATCCTTTCAGCGGCTCAGGTGAAACCAGTCAAGTCCGCCTCGATGCCCTCTGCCTCATACCCCGACCACACACACACACATATTTGGTACTAGAGGTTGAACTCAGGGGCATTTCTACCTCTCAGCTATACCCCTTAGCCCTATTTATTTTTTATTTATATTCTTTCTGTGGATTAAGCCCAGAGGTATTCTATCTCCAAGTCATACCCCCAGACTTTTGTTTTGTTTTGTTTTTTGCTTTGAAACAGGGTCTCACTAGGTAGCTGAGAGTTTCACTAAACTGCTCAGGCTGGCCTCAAATCTCCTGTCCTCCTGTCTCAGCCTCCCAACTACTGCAATTACACGTGTGCAACCCCCTGCCTGGATAGTTTTTATTTTCAAACCTGGTCTCGCGCTGGGCGTGGTGGCTCACACTTGTAATCCCCGCGCTTGGGAGGCTGAGACAGGAGGATCACCCAGGTTTGAAGCCAGCCACAGCTACTTAGTGAGGCTCTCAGCAATTTGGTGAGACCCTGTTCCTAAATAAAATATAAAATGGGTCTGGGATTACAGCCCGGAGGTAGAAAGCCTCTGGGTTCCACCCCCAGTACTACCAAAACAAAAACAAAAACAAAAAAACAAACCTGGTCTCACTAAGTTGCTGAGGCTAGCCTCAAACTTGTGATCTTCCTGTCTCAGCCTCCCAAGTACTGGGATTACAGGTGTGCACCACCATGCCTGGCTTAGATATTCTTGATCATCTATATCACCCAGTATTTTAGCTTAGGAAGATATAATAATGACTCTTGAGAACATATCCAAGGGGAATGAATGATAAGGTTCCCATTCACACTACAACAAACAGATTATCTGTCTCCATACCCTATAGCGTGTCCATGCTGTCTGAATAGGTTCTTTGATTTGGGAAAAGCTAAGCATGTCCAGGCTTGATCGATTCGCATGTAGAAGCCCGATGACCTGCCTTAGCATTGGGGAACGCTTCAAAACATGGCTCTTGACAACAATGTTCACACTGACGTGCTTTGAAGGAAATGTCACTCAGGTTAGACAAGGAAAGCGCTTTCAAGTGAGAATCAGTTTTGCATGTAACTCATGACTGGCTCGGGCGTTGGGAGGCGGGAGCAGGTGAGGTCATGTCAGGCCAGTCGACGTTATTCTGTGGCCTGACTCCACAGCCCTGACCAGGCGACCAGGACGCTGAACAGAGGTGACCCGTGGAAGACTGTCATACCACTAGACAACAGCTCCGTTACCAGCCTCGGTGATGAATCAAGTTTCTTTGTAATGTGGAGGGCATTTTTATATTGTACCAGAAAGCTTAGAAATCTTCAATATTTTGTTGGTGTGTAAAAAGAGAAAGATACCTTGCCCACCTGTTTTCAAGTCGGTTCCTTGCCTTGATTGTACTAAGGCCAGACAAGTAGGTTTAATGAGTTGCAAGTACAGGCACGATGAACGACCATGAAATGCCATGAGCATAATTCTTTTAAAATTTTCTCTCATTCAGCCGGGCGTGATGGCGCACGCTTGTAATCCCCGCGCTTGGGAGGCTGAGACAGGAGGATCGCACGGGTTCGAAGCCAGCCTCAGCTACTTAGTGAGGCGCTCAGCAACTTAGTGAGACCCTGTTTCCAAATAAAATATAAAAAAGGTCTGGGAGTATAGCTCGGAGGTAGAAAGCCTCTGGGTTCCACCCCCAGTACCACCAAAAAAAAAAAAAAAAAATTTTTTTCCCTCTCATTCTTTGTGCTGGGATTGAAACCAGAACCTCCTGCATATTAAACATGTGCTCTGACATTGGGCTATATCCCCAGCCCCAGAGGTAGGATTCTATACTTGAGATTCCTAGACCATTTCAAGGTATATGTGGCTGTTAGTATCGACACACCAAGATCAGAATTGTTCTTGAATCAGTCCCTCCCTCATTCTAGCTCTAATTGTTTTTTTTCTTTTTTTAAAAAATAGGTGGAAGCCAAAATAAATGTATGTATGTGTGAATATATGCAGGGGTGGTTCCTAGAGTTTCTTATCAATCGTGCCAATAAATAGAGAATATGGGGATTGTATCAAATAAAGAATTCTGAGTTGGGTTAATGTGGTATTGTTATAGGTTGAATTGTGACTCTCAGAAAGATGTGTTTAGCCAGGCGTGGTGCCGCACGCTTGTAATCCCCGTGCTTGGGAGGCTGAGACAGGAGGATTGCACGGGTTCGAAGCCAGCCTCAGCTACTTAGTGAGGCTCTCAGCAACTTAGTGAGACCCTGTTTTCAAATAAAATATATAAAAGGTCTGGGAGTATAGCCCGGAGGTAGAAAGCCTCTGGGTTCCACCCCCAGTACCACCAAAAAAAAAAAAAAAAAAAAAAAAAAAGATGTGTTTATCTAGGCAGTGGCTCATGCCTCTAATGTCAGCTACTTGGGAAGCTGAGGCAAGAGAATCACAAGTTCAAGGCCAGCTGGGGCAGTTTAGCAAGGCCTTGTCTCAAAATAGAAATGAAAAAAGTAGGGGGTATAGCTCAGTGGTATAGTTCTTGCCCTGCATGTGTGAAGCCATGAGTTCAATCTTGAGTACACACACACACACACACACACACACACACACACACACACACACACACTATTTGGCAATAGGGCCTTGTATATGCAATCAAGTTCAGATGAGGTTATATTGGAATGGGGCTACATGTAATATGGCTGGTGTCCTTGGGAGAAGAAGCATGCACACAGAGAAGAACTCCATGTGAGCACACACACGAAGACCATATACTAACATGATATAGCTTCAAGCCAAGAAACACCAGAGATTGCTGACAACCACCAGGAAATAAAATAGTAAAGTCAAGAAAGCTTTTGCCCCTAAGCCAGAGAGAGAGAGAGAGAGAGAGAGAGAGAGAGAGAGAGAGAGAGAGAGAGAGATGGCAGTTGTTTTTGTTTGTTTGTTTGTTTTTTTTTTTTTTTGGTGGTACTGGGGTTCCTGGAAGCCCTTCTACGGCTGGGCTACACTCCCAGACCTATTTTATACCTTTTTTAAAAAATTTGTCGAAACAGGGTCTCTTAAGCCAGCATGGCTGGCTTCGAACCTGTGCGATTCTCCTGTCTCTGCCTCCCAATCGTGGGGATTACAAGCGTGCGCCACCACGCCGGGCGAGAGAGAGCAGTTCTACAGGCATTATGATTTTGACGTTTTAAGCTTCCAGAACTGTGAAAGAATAAATTTCTGTTATTTCAAGGGAATTAATTTGTGGCACATTTTTACATACACACAGGCCCTGGGAAATGAATACATGTACCATGTACCATGTACCAGTGAGATGTTTCAAAAGAAAATAGGAACATGGAAAGCTCTCAGGATAAATCCCGCAATATTGGCTAATTTTAATATTTTTAATAGGAGGATCACAGGTTTGAGACCAGCTTCAGCAACTTAGTGAGTCTCTCAGCAAGCCAGTGAAACTCTATTTCAAAAGAAAAAGTAAAAAGGGCTGGTGGTGTAGCTCTATGGTAGAATGCCCCTGGATTCACTCTCCAGTACCACACACACATCTTGCTTTATATGAAGGCAGTTTTGAATCTCTTTGAATTTATATAAAGGATCATTGTAAGGTGTTTTCTAAACCTCATGAAATGGGAGGTAGACTATCGTTTTTTTTTTTTTAGCCAAATTTTTTAATTTTATTTATTTTTTAAAAATTTTTTTATTTTTTTTATTTTTTTTAATTTATTTTTTATTGGTGCAATGTATTCATATATCATAGTGGTATAAAGAAAATACTTTTGTAGACATACATGCACATCTCGCCCAGGGAGGTAGACTATCTGATCATTGTTTTGCTTTGATAGCACTGGGGATGGAAATCGGGGCCTCATGCATGCTCAGCATGCCCTCCACCGCTGAGTTACACCTCCCGTTGTTTTGACCTGTCACTCTCTCAGTGGACCAGCCTTTTAAGTGATGCTCTTGGGCTGGGGTAGGCCAGCACAGTAAGGTGCCCTGGAGTGAGAACTTCCCGTCAGACTTGCCCATGCTGGCCCAATTGACGGAGTCTTTATATCCCCATCTTCCATGGGAAGACTGACGTCAACCAAAGGGAATCCGAGAAGGAGCTGACGGCTGTAGTCATTCTGCTCGTGACACCCTACAGCCATCAGAACATCCTTCCCTGGGTGGAAGCAGGGGGACATCTCTATGTGTGGCAGATGGGGGTAGCTTGCATGATTTGGCCTCTAACAGGCTAAAAGGGTGTTGGTATTGTTGGGTTGGGAGGAGTGAGAAAATCACAAGGGAATAGTCTACATGAAGAATATGGTCAGGTGGCAGGAAGACTGGTTACATTATACACAGGAGCTATAAATGCAGAATTTTTCTTCCAGAACTTTTTTTTTTTTGATGTTCACCATCTGGTCATCCTGGAATGTGGACAGTGGGCAGATATAGAAATCACCGAACACCTCCTTCACAGTTAGCATATGAATTGGAAAATCAGCTTACTAATTGGGTGAATAAATATGCAGGTGTTATTGTTTGGATTTTTTAAATAACACTTTTTGATTTTTTTTTCAAGTCCTAGTGATGAACTGAGGGGCTTACATATGCTAGGCAAGAGATCTATTACTGAGCTGCATCCCAGCTTTATTTTATTTGTGGTGCTGGGGATGGAACCCAGGGACATTCTGCCTCCGAGCTATACCCCCAGCCCTATTTTTTTATTCTTTATTTTGAAACAGGGTCTCACTGAGTTTCAAAGAGCCTCACTAAGTAGCTGAGGCTGTCTGTGAACTGCGATCTTCTTGTCTCAGCCTCCCCAATGCTGGGATTACACGCGTGCGCCACTACGCCTGGCTGGTTGGGATCTTAAATGTCCCCCTAAGGCTCATCATATGCTAAAGGCTTGATTGTCAGCCTAAGGCACTATAGGGACCTTTAAAAAGTGGTACCTAGAGCCGGGCGTGGTGGCGCATGCTTGTAATCCCAGCATTTGGGAGGCTGAGACAGGAGGATCTTGGTTTACAGACAGCCTCAGCTACTTAGTGAGGCCTTTTGCAACTCAGTGGGACCCTGTTTCAAAATAAAGAATAAAAAAAAGGGGCTGGGGGAGTAGCTTGGAGGTAGAATGCCCCTGGGTTTCATCCCCAGTACCTCAAAAAAAAAAAAAAAAAAAAGGTGGGATCTAGTGAAGGTTAGAGCACTGGGGGTGTGCCCTAGAAGAGGCTGTTCCCTCCCCTTTTTGTTTGATTCCAGGTCGCCTTCAGGTCAGCAGCTTTGCTTTACCATGTGCTTCCTGCCCTGATTCTCTGTCTCAACTCAGGCCCAAGCAAGGGAGGTGTCTGACCTTGAACTCAACCATCAGCCCAAACGGATTCAGAATTATGTTGTCACAGGGACAGAGAGGTGAGTTACACATGGTAACAGAGAGAGATGAAGTGGTAAAACAGCATTAAGGAAGACATGTCCATCATAGCCTGGTGTTCAGGTCAGGAGAGAAGGAAGTCAAGTGCTTGTTTATTCAAAAGATAAGCCTTGAAGAATGTTTTAATCCATTTCCTGTTGCTATAACAAAATACCTGAGACTAGGTCATTTATAAAGAAGAGAAGTTGGTCCGGTTCGTGGTCATGGGAGTGGGGAGTCCCAGAGCATGGTGCTGGCTCCTGTTCAGCATCTGGTCAGGGCGGCTGCGGCCTTCTTGTTGGGCACCAGCCTGGCGGAGGGGGAGTCACACCGCCAGCAAAAGCAAGCTTGCTAGCTCAAGTCTTTGTAAGAAAAGATACTTACAAAGCCACTAAATGCCATCATGGGAGGACCACCCTCTTGACCTCTAATTCTAATGAAGAAATCTCGAATGGGAGAACCCAGGTCCCACATCTGAATACCGTTGCCACAGGAACTTGGGGACTAAGTCCCTAGTATATGAACTTTTGGGAGACATTCAAACAGGAGCAAACAGTAAACATTGTCCAGGTAAAGAGGAAGGGAAGAGAGAGAGAGAAAGAAGGAAAGAAAAAAGGCGCATATGCTCTTTCGAGATAACAAGCCACGAGTTGAAGCGGGAATGCAGGGAACTGCACACACGGTTCTTTGAACAGCTAGCAAGCCACGAGCTAAGGCCCAGAGGTCATTTGCCCTCTGTCCCTCTGGCAGGGCCCGACTATCTCCTGCAGGCTGTTGAAGTCACTTTTTGGTCTTAATGTTCCAATGAAACAGAAAGTGGTGGGCGTTGGCCGCCAGGCGGTGACAGCCTCCCACCCTGGGGTCTGAGCAGGCCTGCTCCTGTGGGGTCTCAAGGTGCAGCGCTGGCTGCAGAGAAGGCCCAAGAGTGAGTTCCTCTTGGCACAGGAAAGGGCTAAAAAGGCCTGGGACCCAGCTGTGCTCAACGCCTGTGACCATAGCTGTGGTCACAGGGGACAACACCTGTGGATGCTGGAGAGAGCGTCGAGAACAGAGAGCAAACGAATGCTTCTCAGAGTGAAAACTCTGGAGCAGTAGGTAAACAAAGTCAGGAGGCACGGCTCAGTCCATCAGAGTAGAAGCAAGGTCTGAGCTGGCTATCATCCCTCGTGGGAGGCTGAGACAGGAGGACAGCCTCAATAATGTAGCAAGATTCTCAGCAACTTCGTGAGGCCCTGTTTCAAACTAAAAGATAAAATAAGGCCGGGGATGTAGTTCAAAGGTAGAATGCCCTTGGGTTCAATCGCTAGTACCAAGAAAAATAAAATAAAAAGAAGAAGAAGGGGAAAATAATTCTAAGCAGAGGACCCTGAGGCATGGGACGTCTTGATGTCATCCATATCCGGGTCTTCCTCCTTCTTCACATTGCTGAAGAAAGCAATGGAAATCTCCCCAGAAGACACAAGGGCAGGAGGAGCAGAGACCGAGCCACAGGAGCACCCGAAAGCAGCGGAGGCACGGAGCAGGAAGGCACGTGGTAGGGGTGAGGATGACTTCCATCAGGGTGCGATGGCCAGGGGCCTTGTGCTGCTCTGAGGGTGTGGACTCCTTTCCAGGTCAAGGCGATGTCTTTGATATATATCTATATCTATCTATCTATCTATCTATATATATATATAAATTTTTACTACTGTGGATTGAACCCAGGGCACTCTACCACTGAGCTACGCGCCTAACCCTTTTTAATTTTTATTTTGAAGGATCTCACTAAGTTGCCCAGGCTGGCCTCAAACTTGCCATCCTCCTGTCTCAACCTCCTGAGTAGCTGTGATTATAAGCATGCACCAGTATCTCCCGAAGGCCCCACCTGGCTTAAAAAGACATCTTTGAAGGGGCTAAGTGAGAGAGCGACAAGAGTAAATCGGTGTTTTAGAAGAGTGAAGGATAAATTGAAGGGGGAAAAAAGAATTGAGATGAAGAGAACAATTAATATTTTGAAGTGATTTAAGAGAAAAGGGGTAAATGGTCAAAACTGAGAATCAGCGGTTAGTGATGGATTGCATTTTGAGGGTTAACAAGGATGGACATGATTTCTGGTAGAGAAACATGTATAAAATAAGCTCATCGAAGCTAGCTGCGGTGGTACACTCTTGTAATCCCAGTACTTGGGAAGCTGAGACTGGAGAATTACAGGTTGAGGCCGACTCAGCAATTTAGACAGATGCTCAACAAGTTAGTGAGACCCTTCCTTCCTTCCTTCCTTCCTTCCTTCCTTCCTTCCTTCCTTCCTTCCTTCCTTCCTTCTTTCCTTTTGCAGTACTGGGGATGGAATCTGGGGGCATTCTACCTCCAAGGTACACCTTCAGCCCTAGTTTTTATTCTTTTATTTTGAAACTGGGTCTCACTGAATTGCAAAGCACCTCACTAAGTAGCTGAGGCTGTCCGTGAACCACGATCCTCCTGTCTCAGCCTCCTGAATGCTGGGATTACAAGCGTGCGCCACCACGCCTGGCTTTAGTGAGACCATTTCAAAATTAAAAATAAATAAATAAATAAAAAGAGCTCAGGGTGTAGCTTGAAGGTAGAATGCCTCTGGGTTCAGTTCCCAGCATCACACAAAGCTCATCAAGCCTTATTAGTGAATTTTATACTTGATTCCTTTCTTGGTGACCATTTAGTTCCTGAAGGGATGACCCTAGTCTTGATTATTAGAAAAAAGAAAGCAGGGCGTGGTGGTGCAGTCGTGTAATCACAGCACTCAGGAGGCTGACACCGGAGGATCACGGTTCGCGGACAGCCTCAGCTACTTAGCGAGGCCCTTCGCAACTCATTGAGACTGTGTTTCAAAAAAAGAAAGACTTGCCGGGCTTGGTGGCGCATGCTTATAATCCCTGCGCTTGGGAGGCAGAGACAGGAGGATCATGCAGGTTTGAAGCCAGCCTTGCTGGCTTAAGAGACCCTGTTTCCAAGTGTAGCCTGAAGGTAGAAGGGTTCCATTCCCAGTACCACCAAAAAACAAAAAGACTAAAAAAAAAAAAAAAAAAAAAAAAAAATGGGGGAATATAACTTGGAGGTAGAATGCCCCTGGGTTCCATTGCCAGTACTGAAAAAAAAAAAAAAAAAGAAAAAGATATTTATTTATTTATTGTGGTATTAGGGATGGAACCCTGGGGCATTCTACTTCCAAGATATACACCCCCAGCCCTATTTTATTTATGTATTTTTTGAAACGGGTCTCACTAAGATGCAGAAGGTCTTGCTAAATTGCTGGGCTGGCTGTGAACCTGCGATCCTCCTGTCTCAGCCTCCCAAGTACTGGGATTACAAGCATGTGCCACCACGCCTGGCTCTATTTTATTTTTTTGTCTGGAAGCAAGGTCTCACTAGAAGTTGCGCAGGGCCTCAACAAGTTGTTAAGGCTGCCCTCAAACCTGCGAGCCTTCTGTGTCATCTTACCAAGTACCGGGGTTACAGGGGTACGTCACCAAGCCCAGTAAAATAAGACTTCTTAATTCTACCTTCTGAAAATGAAGCAAATTTGGAAGCATGGCGTTTCAACTTAGAAGATCGAGATGGCACAGGAAATTCAATTTCCTTGAACTTCAGTTTCCTCTTTGGTAAAAGGGGGATAATAATACACAATACTGAGATCACTAGACTTCCTGAGAATTAGTAGAAATAATGGATCAAACTGGGTATCTTTCCAAAGTGACTGAAATAAAAATATTAATGTATGCATATCTATGTTTATAGCAAGCAGCACATAATAGGCAAGTTATGGAACCAACCTAGGTGCCCATCGAAAGATGAAATGAGAGAGGGGCGTGGTGGCGCACGCTTGTAATCCTAGCATTCGGGAGGCTGAGACAGGAGGATTGCAGGTTCGCGGACAGCCTCAGCTACTTAGTGAGGCCCTCTGCAACTCAGTGAGACCCGGTTTCAAAATAAAGAATAAGCCGGGCGTGGTGGCGCACGCTTGTAATCCCCGCGCTTGGGAGGCTGAGATAGGAGGATCGCGCAGGTTCGAAGCCAGCCTCAGCTACTTAGTGAGGCTCTCAGCAACTTTGTGAGACCCTGTTTCCAAATAAAGTATAAAAAAGGTCTGGGAGTATAGCCCGGAGGTAGAAAGCCCCTGGGTTTCACCCCTAGTACCACCAAAAAAAAAAAAAAAAAAAAAAGAATAAAAAATAGGGCTGGGGGTGTAGCTCGGAAGAAGAATGCCCCTGGTTTCCATCCTCAGAATCAAAAAAGATGAAATGATTATAAAATTATTGGAATAACACAATGGAATTCTACTAAAAAATTAAGAACGAAATTATGTCATTTGCAGGAAAACGGAAGGACCCGAAGAACATTATGTTGAGTGAGATCAGCCAGTCACAGAAAGGGAAGGCTTGTGCTCTCTCAGATGCAGAAGCCAGGGAGTGATTGGGTACCAGAGACTCCAGATAATGGAGAAGAAACCTCAGTGGAGACAGCGAGGGGGTCTGGGGAAGGGGAGCGGGGAGGAGGACTAATGAAGGAATCTCTTCCGTTGACTTGATGTAGATATGTGCGAATACAGTCCTGTATGGGAAAGTATGGGAAAGGGGTCATGGGGGGGGAGTCGGGGCAAAGCCCACCAAGTGCTGTGCGCGTGTGTCGCTGGAACTATGAACTACATTATGATGTGAGACTATACTCCACCAATGAGAGTATTTTAAAGAAAGAAATAACGGATCAAGGTACAAATGCCCGACATGAAGCTGGCACTTAGAGCTTTATTTATTCATCCAATCTATTATGCAGAAAGAAGTTTAATTTGATAATGTAGCCTTTTTTTTTTTTTTTTTTTGGTGGTACAGGGGTTCCTGGAAACCCTTCTACCTCCGGCCTACACTCCCAGACACCTATTTTTTTTATATTTTTATTTGTCTGTCTCTTTATTTGTGCTGTCTCTTAAACCAGCAAGGCTGGCTTCGAACCTGTGCGATCCTCCTGTCTCCGCCTCCTAAGCGCGGGGATTACAAGTGTGCGCCACCACGCCTGGTGTACAATGTAGCCTTTAAAAATACATTTTAAAGGTAGGCATTGTATTTAGGAGTCAGAGAGAGAAGCACAGCAAGTTCACGGCCAACCTCAGCAATTTATTTTTTATTTTATTTGCAGGTTTGGGGGTGGAATGCTGGGATTACAAGCATGCGCCACCATGCCCATTTATTTTTATTTTTTTGTGGTATTGGGAATGGAACCCAGGGGCATTCCACCTCCGAGCTCCACCCCCACCTATTTTTTTTTTTTATTTTTTTGTGGTACTGGGGATGGAACCCAGGGGCACTCTACCTCCGAGCAGCACCCCAAGCCCTATATTTTATTCTTTATTTTGAAACCGGGTCTCACTGAGTTGCAGAGGGCCTCGCTAAGTAGCTGAGGTTGCCTGAGAACCACGATCCTCCTGTCTCAGCCTCCCAAATGCTGAGATTACAAGTGTGCGCCATCATGCCCAGCTCCCAGCCCTATTTTTTAATCTTTATTTTTAAACAGGGTCTCAGTGAGTTGCGGAGGGCCGCACTAAATAGCCGAGGCTGTCCGTGAACCACAATTCTCTTGTTCTGTAATCCCAAATGCTGGGATTACAAATGTGTAGCACCATGTCCAGCTTAACCTCAGCAATTTAGTGAATTCCTCAGCAACTTAGTGAAATCTTGTTTCAAACTAAAAAACAGTTTCAAAATAAAAAATCTATAAAATATAGCTGGAGTGTAGTTTAGAGGTAGAACACTCCTGGGGCAAATCCCCAGTACCACACACACACACAAAAATTAACGTATCACAAACCAGTATTTATTGACCCCTATAACCTGCAGTGCATCATGGGGGATAAATGAAGGCAAGACATTTTTTTTGTTAAGAGTTTTGCAATCTCATGTGGAAATGTAAATGGGAAGAATATGAAACCAGTAAAACAAACCTTTTTTAGAGTTCAGGCAAAAATAGAGAAAGTGAGACAAAGTAATAATGACACATGCCTGTTAGATTGATCAGGTTTATTTACTCAGAGGAAAAAAATGTCATTTTAAAATAGAGAGCTTAAAGATGTCTCTAGGGCTGTGCGTGATGGTGCATACCTATAATCTCAGTACATGGGAGGCTGAGACAGGAGGATCACTGGTTCAAGACCAGTCTCACCAAAACCCTTGCTAAAACCCTTGAGGGTTTTAGCAACTTAGAGAGACCCTGTTTCAAAATTAAAACAAAAACAAAAGGCTGGGGTGTAGCTCAGTACCTCTACTACCACCACCAAAAATAAAAAGAGGCTCATTGACTGTTTTAATATTCTAGTATGGCTTCTGAGCTCAGTGATTTTTTTTTTTTTTTTTTTTTTTGGTACTGGGGATTGAACCCAGGGTTGTTCTACCTCTAAGCTACACTTAGCCCTGTTTTATGGTTTTTTAGTTTGGAACTGTTTTTTCTAACTCTGAGCTATACCCCCAGTCTTATTTTATATTTTATTTTGAAGTAGAGTCTCCTTAGGTTGCTGAAAGCCTCTCCAAGTTGCTGAGCCCGGTCTGGAATTGGCAAACCTCTTGTCTCAGCCTCCCACGTGCTAGAATTACAGGTTTGCACCACTATGCCTGGCTACAGAGCTATGTTTATGTGGTTGCAGAACGTTTTTTTTTTTTTTTTTTTTTTTAATTTTATTTTATTGGTGCACTGTATTCATACATCATAGTGGGATACAAACTTTTGTAGACATACATGCACACATCGCCCAGTCAGCCCCCACCCGATCCCCACCCCATTCTCTCCCCATCCCTCCCTCCCATGCTTGGCTTAGTGGTTGACATCTAGTATTATAGCAATTTATCCAAAATTAAAAATGATAATCTCACATAACAGTTTCATTTGTCTGATACCAAGCTTTTGATGTCTTAAAGATAACATTTCAATATTTCTTTTTGCTTTCTTTCTTACCAGAGAATATTTTTTTCTTTTTTTTAGGTGAAACTATCATATATTTATTTTTCAGAAAAAAATCTATCCTGATATGGAATATGGACTCTAGATACCCAAAACAATCTCGAAGCAAAAACAAAGCTAGAAGATGTATATTTTCTGATTTCAAACCATATAAAGCTACAATAATTGAAACAGTGTAGTACTGTTCTAAAGGCAGATATATAGACCATTGGAGTTAAATACAAGCCTAGAGCTAACTTCTTCCCTATATTGTCAAGTTATTTTTGACAAGGTTTCCACGAAGATTTGGTGGTGGAAATAATAATCTTTTAACTAAATATTGTTGAAAAATAATAATTACATGGAAAAGAATAAAATTGGACCCTTACCTAATCCCACATACAAGTATTAACTCAAACTAGATAAAAGACCTAAATATAAATCTTAAGACTATAAACTTTTAGGAGAAAATCTGGGTCATAAAACCTCACAACATTGAAATTGGCAGTGATTTCTTGGATATGATTTCAATGGCACAGGCAACAGAAGAATATACAAACTCCCTAAAAAATAAAAGAAAATATTGTATATCCAAAGACAATGTAAAAAGAGTTAAAAGTTACTGATAGAATTGGATAAAATATTTCCAAATGCTATATCTGAAGGTATATTAATATTCCAACTAGAAATCCTAAAAATTAACAACAATAAAGGCAAACAATACAATTTAGAGATAGGTAAAAGACTAACATAAATAATGAATCTCCACAGATAACCAATCTTAGTTGTCTGTTGGATGGAAACTCTTGTTTCTCTGGTTCTGGTGAGTGTTACCTATTTCTTCTTTGTAGTTAATCTCTTTGAGTATTTTCTCTAGCGCTGGTTTTGAAGACATAAATTCCTTCAGTTTCTGTTTGTCATGGAAGCTTCTTATTTCTCCATCTAATTTGATAGAAAGTTTTGCTGGATAGGAAATTTTTGGCTGGAAGTTGTTTTCTTTCAGAGTTTGGAATATGTTACTCCAAGCCCTTCTGGCTCTCATGACTTGGTTTGGGAAGTCTGGAGTGACTCTAATTGGTTTGCCTCTGAATGTCACTTGGCCCTTTGTTTTTGTTGCCTTTAAGATTCTCTGCTTGGCTTCCACATTGGTCGTTTTGACAATTATATGGCGTGGGGATCCTCTTCTCGGATCCTGTCTAAAGGGAGTTCTATAAGTTTCCTGGATCTGTGTATCAACCTCTTGCTCTATATTTGGAAAATTTTCTGCTATTACTTCCTTGAAGAGATTGTTGATCCCTTTGGTATCACTTTCTTTTCCCTCCTCTATTCCAATCATTCTTAGGTTAGCTCTCTTAAGATGGACCCATATTTCTTCAATGTCAGATTCCTGCTGTTGGATATCTTTTTCTAGATTAGAAACTATGCATTCATTTTTGGATTGCTCATCTTCTAAGAGCGAGATTCTGTTCTCCATGTGGTCTAATCGGTTGTTTGTGCTTTGAATTGAAGCCTTTACTTCATTAATTGCATCCTTTATCTCTTTTTGGCTCTCTCTGAGTTCTTTTCGAAGCACCTCTATTATTTCTACAGTTATTTTCCTGATTTGATCTTCTAGAAATCTCTGATTTTCTGTTTTATCAGGTTCTGATGTTGTGGGGTTGTGCACATTCATTACTTCAGTGTTATTCCTCTTTCCCATGATTTCGGAGGTTTGTGCCTTCTCTGGGTTCTTCCCTTGGGTCACTATGGCTTCACTTAAGGTGCTCTGGATCTCGAGTCTGTATTATCTCAGACCCTACTACTCCTTTACTGGGTTGTATCACAGAGTCTCCGACCCAGGGAGTCGATAGAGGCTACTTTAAACTATGGGGGGTGCCAGGTTGCACGCTCTCCTATGGTGTGATATCTCTGCCACCACCACTGCCTCACTGGGTCAAGTCCCAGGAGGCACAATACTGGGATTTCTCCTCTGTGGCCCGCAATTTGACTCACTGTTCTTGAGTACGTAGATGTAGCTGTACTGGACTCGGTGAATTCACTGCTGCTGCCGCCGCCGGTGGCAATATGGCGCCTCTGCCACGCCCTCGGCCATGAGGCTGGCGTATTTTTTCTTCTCTGGTTTTGATTTCCACTCTGAATCCCTGCAGCGTGTGCTGAGCTCAGCCACTGGGAGCTTTAAATGCTGTCTGCGCCGAAAGATCCCGCCTGGCTGTTCCGCATCGGCTCACCTCGGCTTGTTGTAGCCGTCCGGTGAACTCGCCGCTGCCGCCGGCAGTATGGCGCTGCTGCCGCGTCCTCGGGCGTGAGGCCGGTGTATCTCCTCTGTGGCCCTGAGCTCTGTTCTCAGTCCGCTTTCTCTCTGGAGCCTGGTGGTTTTTTTGTTTTTCTGGTGATGGTGTTTTCTGGCTATGAAAGGCGCTCTTTTTGTGGTAATGGAGATTGGTTGTTAGCAGGACTCTTAAGCCCCGCTTTTCTCGGTCGCCATCTTCCCGGAAGTCTCTGCAGAACGTTTTTTGAAAGAAAACTTTGTTTGGGACATGGTGGCTCACTCTTATAATTCCACTATTTGGGAGGCTGAGACAGGAGGATTGTAGGTTCACAGACAGCTTCAGCTACTTAGGACCTCTGCAATTTAGTGAGAAATTGTTTCAAAATAAGAAATAAAAAATAGCCGGGTGTGGTGGCACACACTTGTAATCCCAGCATTCGGGAGGCTGAGACCTGGAGGATCGTGGTTCGCAGACAGTCTCAACTACTTAATGAGGCCCTCTGCAACTCAGTGAGACCCGGTTTCAAAATAAAGAATAAAAAAAATAGGGCAGGAGGTGTGGCTCGGAGGTCAAATGCTCCTGGGTTCCATCCCAAGACCCGCAAAAAAAATAAAAAAATAAATAAATAAAAAAAATAAATAAATAATAGGCCTCAAAGGTAGAATGCCCCTGGGTTCCATCCCAGTACTGCTAAAAAAGAAAAGAAAAGAAAAACTTTGTGAAACATAAAAATCATATAAAATTCAAATTTAGCACCCACAAATAGTTTTCTTGGAACACAGACATTTGTTCAGTATCGTCCCAATGGAGTTGAGTACTTGTGGCAGAGACCCCATGGCCCACAAAGTCTAAAAAGGTTTTATCTGAGCCTGCTATGATGTTGCATGCCTGTAATCCCAGTACTTGGAAGGCTGCGACAGGAGGTCTACAGGTTGAGGCCATCCTCTGCAGTTTGGCGAGAAACTTATTCAAAAATTAAGTTAGGATGCCCTTGGGTTCAATCCCAGTACCCCCCCTTCCCAAAAAAAGTTACCATCTGGCCTTCTCTGGACAATTTGCTGAACCCTGTTGCAAAGGATGAAGGGGATGTCTGCGTGTGTAGAAGGTTGAGACTCAGAATGGCTGTGCTGAAGGCACCAGAAAACGAGTTGTCACAGAGCAGGAGTGCGCAGGGCTCTGGCATAGCCGGGCATGGTGGAGCACGCTTGTAATCTCACAGTACTTGGGAAGCTGAGACAGGAGGACCACAGGTTCAAGGACAGCCTCAGCTAGTAGCGAGACTCATCAACCTAGCGAGATCCTGTATCAAAATAAAAATAAAATAGGACTTGGGGTGTAGCTCAGAGGTAGAATACCCCTGGGCTGACTCTCCAGTAACCTCCCTCAAAAACAGCAGCAGCAGCAGCAGCAGCAGCAGCAGCAGCAGCAGCAGCAGCAGCAGCAGCGATATAGAGTGTGGACAGTGCGGGTGGGCGCCAGGAGAGTGCAGAAGCCTCTGGGGCAGGGATCAGTGTCTAAACATAGCCAGCACGTGTGAGCTGTGAGTCCTGTGGAAGCAGCCGAGCAGAAGGCGCGTGGGAGGCGCGGGAGCCCAGGCAGAGCTGGAGAGAGTGGATGGCATCGGAAGGGTTAGTGGAGAAATACCTATGGCGTTTAAGTGTGGTGCAGAACAGATGTGACCCCGGCTTGCCTAGTTGAAGAAGAAAACCAAGGGCAGTAAGAGGGGAGGCTCTGCAGAGTCTGTGAAGAGAAAACTGAACACGTGAGGTTGGAGAAACATCAACATCTTAAAAAATATGTAATTCTGTGGTTTTATTTTATTTTAGTTTTTTTCAGTAATTTTTTTTTTGGGGGGGTAAAGGAGATGGAACCCAAGGGAGATGAAACCTTCCAGCTACACACCTAGCTATTGTTTATTCTTTATTTTGAAACAGGGTCTCACTGAGTTGCAAAGGGCCTCACTAAGTAGCTGATGCTGTCCGTGGATTGTGATCCTCCTGTCTCAGCCTCCCAAATGTGGGATTACAAGCCTGCGCCACCATGCCGGGCTTCAGTGAATTTTATTTTATTTTATTTTTTTGCAGGTCTGGGGATGGAACCCAGGGGCATTCGACCTCCTACCCACACCCCCTGCCCTATTTTTTATTCTTTATTTTCTTTTCTTTCTTTCTTTCTTTCTTTCTTTCTTTCTTTCTTTCTTTCTTTCTTTCTTTCTTTCTTTCTTTCTTTCTTTCTTTCTTTCTTGTGGTACTGGGGTGGAACCCAGAGGCTTTTCTACCTCCAGGCTATACTCCTAGACCTATTTTACACTTTATTTGGAAACAGGGTCTCCTTAAGTTGCTGAGAACCTCACTCAGTAGCTGAGGCTCTCTGCGAACTGCGATCCTCCTGTCTCAGCCTCCAAATGCTGGGTTTACAAGCATGTGCCACCATGCCCGGCTTCGGTGAATATTTTCTAACCAGCTTTTTCATAGTCCGTTCAGCTACCTGTTCTGAACTCTGAATCCAGTGACGCCTGCAGACTTGAGAGTCAATTTACTCTCTCAACTTCTCCCAGTTTGTTGGGTGTGGTGGCACAGCCTATAATCCCAGCACTTGGGAGGCTAAGACTAGAGGGTCCTAAATCCTAGGTTCAAGGCACAACCTCAGCAGCTTATCAAGGCTCTCAGCAATTTAGTGAGACTCTGCTCCTGGGTTCAATCCCTAGTACCTCCCTCCACACACATAAAAAAGGAAGCCATCTTCCATTAAAACAGCTTCCATTAACATCTTCACTTGGTTTACTTATCTTTGGATATTAATGCATCCACCATCGGATTGGGGTGTGAAATAGATGATTCTGTTTGGAAAATGTCAATAGCATACTGCTGACATATAGTTCACTTTCAATAAGAAAAACTATGAACACTGGGATACTTAGGTTTACATGTCAACTTGGTGAGGCCTTTGTACTCCTATATTTGACCTGACATATCTGAATGTTGCTGTGAAGATACTTTTAAAGATGTGATTAACAGCCGGGCGTGGTGTCGCACGCTTGTAATCCCCACACTTGGGAGGCTGAGACAGGAGGATCGCACAGGTTCTAATCCAGCCTCAGCTACTTAGTGAGGCTCTCAGCGACTTGGTGAGACCCTGTTTCCAAATAAAAATATTAAAAATTGGTATGGGAGTATAGCCCGGAGGTAGAAGGTCTCTGGGTTCCGCCCCCAGTACCACGACCAAAAAAAAAAAAAAAAAAAAAAATGTGATTAACATTTAATTTGGGCATAATACTCATACTCGGGAGGCTCAGACGGGAAGATTGCAAGTCTGAGGCCAGTCTTGACAACATAGCAAGATTCTCAACAATCTAAGGAAACTGTTTCAAAGAAGAAGAAAAAAATAAGGCTGGGGTTGTGGCTCAGAGGTAGAACACCTCTGGGTTCAATCTTAAGTGCCAAAAAAAAAAAAAAAGAAAAAAAAGAAATCCAGTGGTCCTTGATTAGCAGATTACCCTTCATAATGTGAGTGGGTCTCATCCAATCAGTTGAAAACCTTTAATGAGAAAAGACTGTGGTCCCTGGGGGAGAAGAAATTTTGCCTCCAGATTGCTTCTGGAACTTAATGTAGCATTACCTCTTCCTGGGTCTGCAGCCTTCTGGCCAGGCCTTGCCACCCTCCACAACCACATGAGCCAATTCCTTAAAACACTCCCCCCCCCCCCCCCGCCGGGCGTGGTGGTACATGCTTGTAATCCCCACGCTTGGGAGGCAGAGACAGGAGGATCGCGGTTCGAAGCCAGCCAATGCACAGGTTCGAAGCCAGCCACGCACGCTGCCTTAGGAGACCCTGTTTCCAAATAAAAATGTAAAAATAGGTCTGGGAGTGTAGCCCGGAGGTAGAAGGGCTTCCAGGAACCCCAGTACCACCAAAAAAACAAACAAAACAATTCCCCCTTTTCCTGTAAATATATATATATATCTCCTGAGTATTGGTTCTGTTTCTCTGGAGAGCCTTGACTAATATAAATAACATCTAAGATGGTAATTAACTATGAAAGTATCATTATGGGAGGAGACATTTGATGGTCTCTTCTTCCTCGGATCAAACCCACAGGTACTCTTCCACTGACCTACACCCTAGCTCTTTTTATTTCTTCTTTAGAAATGGTCTTGCTGAACTGCCCAGATTGGCTTCAAACTTCCATCCTCCTGCCTCATCCTCCTGAGTAACTGAGATTACGGGCGTGCACCACCAAGCCCAGCTTCTTAACACTTGTTTTATATTTCAGAGATGGAATATACCGGCATAGAGGTCATCGCTCCCCATTCCTGGGACTGGCAGGTATTACTGTTACTTCATCACAGTATTCTTTATTGCTAAAACTAGATGTCACTGAAGAATTTTTTTTTTTTTTTTAAAGAAACACCAAGCCAGGCGTGGTGGCGCACTCTTGTAATCCCAGCATTTGGAGGCCGAGACAGGAGGATCGCAGGTTTGCGGACAGCCTCAGCTATTTAGTAAGGCCTTCTGCAACTTAGTGAGGCCCTGTTTCAAAAATAAAGAATAAAAAATAGGGGTTGGGGTGTAGCTAGGAGGTAGAATTGCCCTGGGTTTTATCCCCAGTACGGCAAAAAAACAAAAACAAAAACAAAAAAACCCAAAACCCAGAAATGACTAAGAATTAGACTTGGCATTTAACTTGAAATATATTTTCTGTCCTGATTTAACCTATTAACCAATAACGTTATTAAGTAGGGACCCTATTCCCTTTCAGATAATTTTTTTTTTTTTTTTTTTAGTACTGGGGATTTGGAGATGGAGCCCAGGGGCATTGTACCTCTGGGCCACGTGCCTATTTTATTTTATTTTATTTTATTTTATTTTATTTTATTTTTGTTTTGAAACAGGGTCTCACTAAGTTACTATGAGCTGGCCTCCCAACCCATGATCCCCCTGCCTCGGCTTCCTAAATACTGGGATTAGAGACCTTTGTCACTGTGCCTGCTCATTTTATACATTATTTGTAATGACCTAGCTCTTTCTTTTTCTTTGGTACTGGGGATTGAACCCAGGGACATTCTACCTCTGAGCTATACCCTCCCCCGCACCCCCCCTTCCCCCGTTTTTTTTTTTTTTTTTTTTTTTTTTAAACAGAGTCTTGCTAAATTGCTGAGACTGGCCTGAAACTTGTAATCCTTCTGTCTCAGCTTCCCAAGTACCGGGATTACAAACACGTGCTCTGCCCAGGTTGGTTCTATTTGGCTAAAGTTTTGGAGTGAGGAATGGGGAGAAAGTTTTGTTTTTGCTGCCGCTGGGGTTGTACCCAGGGCCACCAGCAGCTAAGCACACCCCTCGGCCTCACCCCTGAGCAACAGGGTTTCTGACGAACCGTTCCCCTCCTTCCAGTCTCTGTAATGGCTATTGATATCAAATACAGGAACACCGCAGAAGGTAAAATTTTACATTCTCTGAAGCCTTTGGGGAGAGATTTACTCAGAAAAGAGATGGGGATTTCTTAGCTTTTCGAATTTTTGAGGTTTGTTATGGAAGAATTGCGTTTGTATTGTGCTTGAGGAAAATGTATGCTACACCTGAGCGTGGTGATAATATCCTGTTTCTATGGTATCCATTTCCCCCCCAAGTATTTAAGTCTTTTAAGATGTTATCATTCTACTTTTCGCAGCATGCCAGGGAAGAGGAAGGACACATTGTTCTCACCTAACAGTGAAGTTGAGGTAAGCAGTTACTCACGTGTTTGCATAAATCAATGTCTGGTTGCTCGGGGAGTGATACCAGACAGCGT
Source organism: Muscardinus avellanarius (assembly GCF_963383645.1). Classification (NCBI taxonomy): domain Eukaryota; kingdom Metazoa; phylum Chordata; class Mammalia; order Rodentia; family Gliridae; genus Muscardinus; species Muscardinus avellanarius. The sequence goes on from NC_137787.1 coordinate 167,453,450, forward strand.
TCTTCTATTTACTAGTCCATTGTGACCCTGGACTTTTCTTGTAAACCCATTAATCCCATTTTCGTTTTCCTAGTTAATGACTACACACTTGATTCTTGCTTATCTGCTTGGAGGGAACAGGGAAGAACAGGCCATAATCTCAAATGGTAGAGGATACAAAAATAATTTGGATTTGGCGATGAAACATGTTTTTGTACTTGCATTGGAACCTGGGTGTGTCTGGTGTTCTAGAAATTTATAACATTCCAATCTAACTGAAGAAACTATGCAGGGGGACCCGGGGTGGGGATGGTCATAAGTGTACCTAGATCGGCTCTCTTGTCTCCACCCCCCACGCCCCTGCCCAGATCCCTCTACACCCTGCCGAGATCAGAACAGCCGCATCATCCCTCAGCTGGTGTATCAAACCACCCTCAGTAAAGCTGGCTTTCTTTCTCTTTAGATCCTAGTACAAGACATTCATCTTATCCTTGACTCAGGAATGGGACAAACTGGTATCTTACCTTAGAAGCTGCTAGTCATTCTGTGTGTGTGTGTGTGTGTGCGCGTGTGTGTGCGTGCGTGTGTGTGTGTGGTGCTGGGATTGAAATCATTGTGATGAACTGGGAACAGTGGTGCATGTCTGTAATCCCCATACTTTGGAAGGCAGAGATAAGATAATCAAAGGTTAGAGGCCAGTCTCAGTAACCCAGTGAGACCCTGTTTCAAAATAAAACATAAAGGGCAGCGGGTAGTAGCTCGAAGGTAGAATGCCCCTGAGTATGATCCCCAGTACCTGAATGAATGAATGAATGAATAAATAAATAGCTGGATGTGGTGGTATATACCTGTAATCCCAGTACTTGGAAGGCTGAGACAGGAGGATTACAAGTTCAAAGACAGCTTTAGCAAGGAGTAAGACTCTCATCAACCTAATAAGACCCTGTTTTAGAAAAAAAGATAAAACAGGGCTGGGGGTGAACCCAGGTAGAATGCCTCTGGGTTCAATCCTCAGTTACACACACACACACACACACACACACACACACACACACACACACACACACATTTGCAATGAATAAATATGTTTCCTTTCCTCCACCCTGATACTGAGGACTGAACCCAGGGATGCTTTATCACTGAGCTATATCCCCAGCTGTTTTTACAAAAATTTTATTTTGTCGGGCATGGTGGCACACGCTTGTAATCCCTGCACTTGGGAGGCTGAGACAGGAGGATCCCACAGGTTCGAAGCCAGCCTCCACTGGCGTAAGAGCCCCTGTTTCCAAATAAAAAATATAAAATAGGTCTGGGAGTGTAGCCCAGAGGTAGAAGGCCCCTGGGTTCCACCCCCCAGTATCCCCAGCACCACCAAAAAACAAAGAAAATTTTATTTTGCGACAAAATCTAAGTTGCTGAGCTTGCCTCTAACTTTTGATCCTCCTCTCCCAGCCTCCCAGGAACTGCAATTATAGCCCCGAGCCACTGTGCCTAGCAAATATGTTCTTTTACAACATTTATTTGCTTGTTTATTCAAAAAAACCCCAAACCCCAAACAAACATTGCTTAATATCTATTCTATGCCAGAAACTATTAGTGACTGAACTGGTGACAGGAATTTACACATGAACAAATAAGAGAAGTTGAAAGTTAAAAGATATTAAATAAAAATTACATGAGTCTATTGTTTTGGAAGTAGGCCCCAACAAAATAAACTACAAATCAAAATCGAATCATGCTAAAGTTACCAATTATCACACTGAAACTAAGCTGTTTATCTGACCTTCCCAGAAATCAGGATTAGAAAGATAAAAGCAAATTTCCCAAATAGACCAGTTTCAATTGCCTTGATAATAAGTTCCTCTGTCTTAATCCTTTCACAAAAAAGTAACCAGAAGTTAATCAATCAGCTATTTTTCTATTGTTCTGTCTCCTTTTGCTTACCTTATAAGGAAAGTAACTGAGGTAGCCAATCTTTTCTTTCTTTCTTTCTTTCTTTCTTTCTTTCTTTCTTTCTTTCTTCCTTTCTTTCTTTCTTTCCTCTCTTTTCCTTGAGACAGGGTCTTGCTGTGTTGATCAGGCTTGGTCTCAACCTTCTGGATGTAAGTGACGCCCCCTCCCCCCAACCTCTGCTCCTGAGGGCCAAGACCACCGGTGAATGCACCATGCCCAGCTACCAATCCACTTTTCATTTCTGTTTAATTCAGCTCTTTACTGCCTGAACCACCAACCTCTTCTTTATTTTGAAACAGGGTCTCACTAAGTAGTGGCTGAGGCTGTCCATGAACTCTCTGTCTCAGCCTCCCAAATGCTGGGATTACAAGCGTGCACCACCTCGAAGGCCCGTTTCTATTTTACTTCATATTTGGAAACAAGTTCTCACTAAGTTGCTGACAGCTTCACCAAATCGTGTAGGCTTTCCTCAAACCTGTGATCCTCCTGCCTCATCCTCTGATGTACTGGGATTACAAGCTTGTGCTACCATGCCCATTTTTTAAAATTTATTTTTTATTTTTTTTAAGATTTAAAGAAGGTTATTAAAAAGATAGAAATACAGAAGACAGTTATAGCCTCATGTTACCTAAGGGTAACATGGTTGGGGGGTGCTTCGAACGAAATCACCAATTTTTTTAAAATTTGAAACAGGTTCTTGCTGAATTGCTGAGGGCCTCCCTAATTTGCCAAGACTGTCCTGTGATCCTGATCTTCTGATCTCAGTTCCCACGTACTGGGATTATAGGGCTTTACCATCATACCTGGTAGCAATTAAGACCTTTAAATGAAATTACAACTTTTTCTTTTGATAAAGAGCTTGATGGTATTTCTGTAACTTTTTTTTTTTTCTGGTATGGGGGATGGAACCCAGGGGCATTCTATTTCAGAGCTACACCCCCAGCCCTATTTTTTATTCTTTATTTTGAAATAGGGTCCCACTGAGTTGCAGAGGGTCTCACTAAATAGCTGAAGTAGCTGAGGCTGTCCGTGAACCTGGATCCTCCTGTCTCAGCCTCTCAAATGCTGTATTACAAGTACCACCATGCCTGGCTCTTTCTGTAACATTTTAAATTGACTAATTGATTAACCCATAAAGATATAGAAATCTCTACTGTATGATAGACATGGTGCTGGGTGTTCATTATTTTCCTAACAGTTGATTCTCTTACTTGCTTACTTTTTAGCTAATTAATTATTTTGTAGTATTGAGTGAATTCAGGGTTTTGTGCATGCCCGGCAAGTACTGTACTACTACTTTTTAAGTTTTATTTATTTTTGTGTGTGTGACTGGGGATTGAACCTAGGTGGTTCTATCTCCAAGCTAAGTTACCGAAGCTGGCTCAACTTGTGATCCTCCTGTCTCAGCCTCCCAAATGCTGGAGTACAGGCGTGTACCACTGTGCCCAACCTATCTTTTTGTTTTGTTTTTTACTTTAAGGTAAGGTCTTGTTGAGTTGCCCAAGCTGGCATAGAACATGGGATTATCCTATCTCAGTCTCTGGAGTTTCTGGGATTATAGGCAGGAGCCACCATGCCTAGCTTTTTTTTTTTTTTTTTTTTTTTTCATTTTTTCTGGCCAAATTGTTGCCAGACAACTCCTAAGAAAAGACCACCTGCTCTAGGCAGAGACCTCACGGAGCTGGAACACACTGAAGGCTCTGGGCCAAAGGGCTGGGAAGTGGGTGGGATGCGAAGGCTCTACTCACAGTCCTAGTGCTGAGGAGGGAGATGTTTGGTATCACAGAGAGTAGGTTGTCATTGAGCTAGCAAAAGGGTTGGTGTCTCTTTCTTTTTCTTTCTCTCTCTCTCCCTCTCTCTCTCTCTGCAGAAGCCACTACACTAGAAAAGAACTGAATTCTAATATGTATTTCATCCTTTACCAAAGGCAAAGAAGGGGAATGCAGGGTGAATTAATGATACTGGTAACTGCTCAGGTTGGTGACTGAGATGGTGGTAATAAGGGAAATTCCTACTATTGGGTTTGCCAAGGTTGATGTACCCTAATGTGTCCTAGACACAGTATGTATGTATGTATTTATTTATTTTCTTGGTGTATGTGGGGGGGGACTGGGGACTGAACACAGGATGTTTTACCTCTGACTACATGCACAGCCCTTTTTATTTTTTTTTTTGAAACAAGATCTCATTAAGTTGATGGGGGGGGGGCTTGAACCCTTCTCTCCTCCTATCTCAGCCTCCCAAGTACTAGGATTACAGGTGTGCACCACTAGAACCCAGCTATATTTCTAGGTTTCTTACCATTGCACTTATCCAGTACTTTTTATGTTTAAGCATTTTTTTTTTGCTTCTTTATGCCAACCCTGGGACCAATAGCATTGCTATTAACTCATTTTTTTCCCATCTCTTATTTTTTTCCAAGTAATAAAACACTTGCTGTCAGATATATTCAGATTAAACCTAAGCTTCCTTAACCTGAACTCCAACTCTTACTTCCTGGCTAGCCTCAAGCAAGTTGCTTTACCTCTTTCACATCTCAATTTTTTTTATCTGTATATAGGGACAGTATCTCTTACCTCTTCAGGGCTGTAAAGATTAAGTGGGCTAGGTGTGGTGGCACATGATTGTAATCATGCCTGGCTTGTTCTAAGTCTCTTAAAAATCCCCCCTCCTCCTCCCCCTCCTCCTCTCCTCCTCTCCTTCCTCCTCTTCCTCCTCCTCCTCCTCCTCCTCCTCCTTCTTCTTCTCCTTCTTCTTCTTCTTCTTCTTCTTCTTCTTCTTCTTCTTCTTCTTCTTCTTCTTCTTCTTCTTCTTCTTCTTCTTCTTCTTCTTCTTCTTCTTCTTCTTCTTCTTCTACTTCTTCCATACCTTTGTGAGGATGTTAATGGTACTTTTGGGCAAGATTTATTCTTATTGTACTATCTCTCTCTGTCCTTTACATTGTTCCCTTCCTCCCCATCTGTCTTGTATACTGATCTTTTCACACGTATCTGGTGATGTGGCTTGCCTATCCACATATAACGGTGGAGCCCCACAAAGACATTTAGAATCTCCGTTGACATGGAGTTGGGCCTTGCGTTATTGACACTTCCTTGCACATAACATGAATTCATAAACTGAGTGTGGTGGTGCATTCCTGTAAGCCCAGTACTTGGGAGGCTGAGACAGAAGATCATAGGTTCAAGGCCAGTCTCAGCAATTTAGCAAGACTCTCAGCAACCTAGTGAGATTCTGTTCCAAAACAAAAACATCAAAAGAGCTAAAAGTGTGGCTCAGAGTAAAATGCTCCTGGGTTCAATCTCAGTAGCACACTCTCTCTCACACACACACACACACACACACACACACACACACACACACACACCACAATAAGTAAGTAAATAAATGAACAAACTTATATATGGTAATAGGAAATTATGACAAGAACTCATGGCCAGCCTTATTGGTTTGGGAGGAAAGAAAGAAAAGATGACAGAACTAACACACCTTGCAGATTGGGTCTCACGGGGCCTTCACTCTTTGTTCTTTGGTATCTTCAATGGATTTATTCCAGAACTACAGTGGATTCCAAATCCACAGGTGCTCAAGGCCCTTATCTGAAATGTTGTAGTATTTTCCTGTGACTTATGTGTGTTCTTTTGTATTCTTCAAATCATCTCTAGATTACTTTTTTGTGTGTGTATGTCATACTGGAGATTGAACCTGGGCAAATTTTACCTCTGAGCTACACCTCCAGTCCTATTTTATTTTTATTTTGAAACAGGGTCACTAGATTTATGAGAGTTTCATTCCTTGCTGAGGCTGTCATCAAACCCATGATCCTCCTGTCTCAGCCTCCCAAGTACTAGGATTACAGGCAGGTACCACGATGCCCAGCTCTAGATTACTTCTAATATGTAATACAATTTGAAGTCAGTGTTTGTTGCTATACTGTGTTGTTTAATAAATAATGATAAGAGAAAAAGTCTGTTTAATACGGATGCCCCTTCCTCTCCTCATGGGCTATTTCGACCTGAGGCTGACTGAATGTGTACATGCAGGGTGTGGAATATATCCTCGGTTCTTTTGTGTGAGCTGGGGAGCATCCTCTCAGAGAAGGCCTTTCCTCACTCTTGTGAGGACTAGAATTCTGGCTGTCAGTCCTTTGGAAGCCTGGTTGGAGGAGAAGGCTTGGGGTCTTTACATTTCCCAGCATAGCATTCATTTATTCTCTTTATTTCCAGAATGGCCCTGCTGCCTTCGATTTAGCTTGCTGTGCTCTGGTCCATAGATCCTATTTGTTTGTTTGTTTGTTTTTTTATTTACTTATTTTTGTGGTACTGGTACTGAGGATTGAGATTGGGGGCACTCTACCTCTGAGCTCTCAAGCCTTTTTGTTTTGAAACAGCGTCTCCCTAGGTTATTGAGAGTGTCCCTAAGTCGCTGAGGCTGGGCTTGAACTTGTGATCCTTCTGTTTCAGCCACCAAGTACTAGTATTACAGATGTGTGCCACCATGCCCGGCTTCATAGATCCTGTCTTTATTTTCTCCAGAGGGTAAACCTCTTGTGTTTTCCCAGAGTAGGGTATAAAGAGGAGGATTTAATTGCTTCCTAATTGCACTTTCACTAGTCCTCTGGATTTTTAGCCCTGCAGTCACACTCAGTTTAAGAGTTTGAGATAGTGGAGCCTTTATCTGTATCACTAAATGAATATCTAAAATGATTAAAATTTTTTTTGGCACTGGGGATTAAACCTGGGGCCTTCTATCTCCAAGCTATACCCTCAGACTTATTTTTTTATTTCTTATTTGTAAACAAGGTCTCACTAAGTTGCTGAGGCTGGCTTTAAACTTGGGGTCCTCCTGTCTTAGCCTCCCAAGTACTGGAATTACAAGTGTGTGCCACCACACCAGGTTTATATGATGAAGATTTTAACTAACCACCTGTATCATGGAGTTCTTCCCAATAATTAAAATGTTACATAGGAACCTGTCATGGTAGCCCATGCCTGTAATTCCAGTACTTGGGAGGCTGAGACAGGAAGGTCTCGTGTTCAAAGCCAGCAACTTAGCGGAGCCCTAAGCAACTTAGTGAGACCCCATTTTCAAATAAGTAATAAAAAGCGCCGTGGGTGTAGTTTAGAGGTAGAAACAATTGTTACGTAGAAAGTTTGAAAGAAATATTTGTTTATCTCAATAGCAGAAGGGAGGAAAAGAAGATAATATGAATTAGGTACAAGTTAAGCTAGTGCTTTTACCGTAACAATAACTGAGCTTCCTGCTTGATTGGCAAGTGTTAGATTCTTTAAATTGCTGCAAGGCGTGTGATGGAATGAGCAGCAGCGTGAAAGTGAGGCACGGCTTCTGTATATTAAGCAGGATTTTGTGGATAAAAAGGGTGGTGTCTTTGAAATAGAAAAAGGAAATTTTCATAAGCGCAGAAGTCTTTATTTCCTAATGAATGCCACCTTAAATAATCCTTTCTTTGCCCAGAAGTATGTCCTCCTGGACAAAGGTAGAGGACAGCTATAATGTGCTTTTTGAAGGAAACATCAAAAAAAAAAAAAAAAAAAAAAGAGTGGAAAGACCACAGCAATTCCAGACTCAGAAGAGATCTAGTTTCACTGAGGGAATATGATACCTCGTGCTGGGAACCTCGGTGGGCGCTGTTCCTAGTGACGGCGGATACAAGGTTAGGAAGGCAGATGGTAGGCAGATGAGAGATGTGGCCAGAGCCTTTATTTTCTGAGGTTCTCTTATTCAGGGTCCCGTGTTCAACCCAGTGCCTATGGACCAAGTCTGGTAAGTTTGTGTGGTGTGAGTAGCGCTTCATTTTATGAAACGAGCTTCATTTTATGAGTCTATCATCTATCTATGTAATCTAGCATCTAATTTATTGAATGCATCCATATTTCCAGGCTCTTTTCAAAGCAGGCAGCTTGTCGATACTGGGTGTGCATCTTCCTGTTCAGCGATGGCTGGAGCTGAGGCGAGGCCTGACCTTCGGAGGCTCCACAGTCCCCTCTGTTCCCCGTGCCTCCTTCATGTGACCTACCTGCCTGGCCCATCTGGGCACCTGAGTTTGCATCTTATCTCTAGGGGATGGTGCACTGGAGCTCATCTTCCTTGGGCCAGGCAGCCAAAGAGAAAGGGCAACCTTGCAGAGGAGGAGAGCTCAGTCTTATTAGCCTTGGTTTCATCTTTCATAGAAGAGTTGTCCAGGGGATTACTTTGAGTAGTATTTCAGCAAATATGGGATCAGAGCATGAGGGCAGTGGATGTGAACAAGAAGCATCCTGGAGATCAGGTCAGATCTCTCTCTCTCTCTCTCTCTCTCTCTCTCTCTCCCTCCCTCCCTCCCACTCTCTCTCATATATATATATATATATATATATGTATATATTATATATATGTTATATGTTATATAAATATTTACACACATATACATAGATATTTTTGGTACTGGGGATTGACCCAGGGACATTCTACCTCTAAGTTGTGCCCCTAGCTCTTTTTTTTTTTTTAAACAGGGTCTTATTAAGTTGTTGAGGGTCTTGCTCAATTACTGAGGTTGGCTTTGATATTCTTCTGTTAGTTTCCCAAGTAAAGGTACTACCAGTGCATGCCAACACACCTAAAAGTTCAGATGTATTTGTCTTAATTTTTTTCCCCATGATACTGAAGATTGAACCCATGGGCAATCTACCTCTGGGCTATATCCCCAGCCCACCTTATTTTATTCATCTCTCTCTCTTTCTCTTTATTTACTTTTGCTTTTTTTGTGGTACTCGGCGTGGAACCCAGAGGCTTTCTACCTCTGGGCTATACTCCCAGACCTTTTTTTATATTTTATTTGGAAACAGGGTCTCACTAAGTTGCTGGAAGCCTCACTGAGTAGCTGAGGCTGGCTTCAAACTCGTGCGATCCTCCTGTCTCAGCCTCCCAAGCGCGGGCATTACAAGCATGCGCCACCACGCCCGGCTATTTATTTTTACTTTTTAAGACAAGTTTTGCTAAGTTTTTGAGGCTGGTCTTGAACCTGCAACTCTCTTATCTCAGCCTCCCAAGGATTGGGAACACAGGCATATTACCACCATGCCTGGCTTCAGGAGTGTTTATCTTAAGAGGAATCATTCACTCTGTCCTGTCAAGGACCAGCCAAAATATAGCTGTAGTTAAACTCCTTTCTGACAGATGTATTATTTCTCCAACTATCTTAATATCTAAGCTATAGTCAAGGTTTGCTCTGATCTGATAGCAGTTTTACCCTCTTAGATCATGGCACTAATGATACGGAAAACAACAGCAATGTATCATCTCTGCACGTTTGCTGGTACCATCAACTGGCATGTATGTTACATGAAGGACTTTTCACAGAACTATGCAAAATAAACCTTACTTCTCCCTATTTCAGACTTAAGGAAACTCAGAGCTAATTTATCCAAGGTCACATAGGAATTAGTGAGTCAGAATTTGAACCTAGGTCTGTTTAATTCCAAAGCGTACGAGTATGACCAAGACTCGGAATTTGCATATCTTGGCTTTTTATCCTGTCAACCCGTGGGTGCGGTGATGGATGTCCACTTTGGCTTAAATGACAAAAGAAAAGGTACTGACAAATGTAATCAAGTCAAAAGGGTCAGAGTCTCATTGATGATAGTGGTGAGGAGGACCAAAGACCTGAATGATGACAGGGTCTCTAGTTGTCTGTCATCTCTGCTTCCCTCTTGAAGCCTGGCTCTCTCGGTGGGAGGAGGCAGGAGAAAAGGTGGACATCTGAAACAGCCCTTGACTGAGAGAAGAAAGAGGTTCTTCTTCTGGTGGCTGCAGTAGAGAAATTTTGGGGAGACTCCCCTTGGTTCCTGGGTCCATTCCTGAAGCAATCAGTCCCTGAGAACAGGAAGAGAGGAGACTCCATGATGAATCCCATGAAGCCCTGTAGTGAAATCGGCAGTGCCTGTTAATATAAGAAGAGGAAGCTGGGCATGGTGGCACACACTTGTAATCCCAGTATTTGGGAGGCTGAGACAGGAGGATCATGGTTTGCAGACAACCTCAGCTACTGAGTGAGGCCCTTTGCAACTCAGTGAGACCCTCTTTCAAAATAAAGAATAGCCGGGCATGGTGGCACATGCTTATAATCCCCACACTTGGGAGGCTGAGACAGGAGGATTGCACGGGTTAGAAGCCAGCCTCAGCTACTCAGTGAGGCTTCCAGCAACTTAGTGAGACCCTGTTTCCAAATAAAGTATAAAAAAGGTCTGGGAGTATAGCCTGGAGGTAGAAAGCCTCTGGGTTCTACCCCCAGTACCACCAAAAAAGTAAATAAATAAATAAAAATAAAATAAAATAAAATAAAGGGTTTGTGGTGTAGCTTGGAAGTAGAATGCCCCTGGGTTCCATACCCAGTACTGCAAAAACAAAACAAGAAAAACACAAGAAGAAGAAAAGAATGTTGGATAGAAAAAAGTAATACCTGCCAGGTGTGGTGGCATACACTTTTAATCCCAGTATTTGGGAGGCTGAGATAGGAGGATTGTGGTTCGGACCAGCCTCAGCTACTTAGGCCTTCTGCAACTTAGTGAGACCCTGTTTCAAAATAAAAGAATTAGTCAGGTGTGGTGGTGCATGCTTGTAATCCCAGCATTTGGGAGGCTGAGACGGGAAAATCATGGTTTGAGGACAGCCTCAGCTACTTCGTGTGGCCCTTTGCAACTCAGTGAGACCTGTTTCAAGGTAAAGAATAAAAAATAGGGCTGGGGATGTAGCTTGAAGGTAGAATGCCCCTGGGTTCCATTCCCAGCACCACACACACACACACACACACACACACCAAAAAAATTGGGTTGGGGATGTGGCTTGGAGGTAGAATGCCCCTGGGTCCCATTCCCAGTAACTAAAACACACAGACACACACACACACACACACACACACACACACACACACACACTAAAAAATTGGGCTGGGGATGTGGCTCAGAGGTAGAATGCCCCTGGGTTCAATCCTTAGTACCAAAATAAATAAATAAATAAATATGGTTTTCTTAACATTTAACAAGGGCTGTCACACAAATCCCGTTGGTTCTTTTTTCTTATTTGTTCTTTCTTGTCCTTTTTTTCTGCCACCATAATTCTGTTAAAAGATAAATTCAGGCACATTAAAAGATTGTGTGTGCGCATGTGTGCATGATCCAACCCAGGCTGTCACCCATGCTGAGCAAGAGCTTGGCCATTGAGTTCCACCCCAACCCCCATATTCGAGCTTTAAGGAGTTTACTTGTGTATTCAGCAATTCACCAGTTGGCATCACAAGATGGAAAATGTCTCAGTGTTCCACTGGGAGTGGTGGGTGGGAGAGAGAGGAAACCCATGAGATATTGTTCTCAAAAGCAAGACAAAGAAAATACAATGATTGGTCAAAGTGGACAGTCTCACCGGTGGTGGTGGCGGCGCACGCTCGTAATCCCCGCGCTTGGGAGACGGAGGATCGCGCAGCTTCGAAGTCAGCCGCACTGGCTTGAGAGACCCTGTTTCCAAATAAAAAGAAAAGAAAATAGGTCTGAGCGTGTAGCCCTAAGGTAGAAGGGCTTCCAGGAACCCTAGTCCCACCAAAGTGGACAGTCCCCAGCTAGCAGTTAGCTGGCAGATGCTTATTGGTTAAACTTGTTTCCTTTTACATGGATTTGGGTTTGAGTTTGCTTACGTAGGTGCTCAAAGGTGCCGGAGCATCCCGGCCAAATGACCTCCCTACTCAGTGATATTTAAAGTTTATATTTCCATCACGTCTCATCTCACCTGAAAAGTTGAATAACCTCTCCTACACTTCTTTTTTTTTTAATTTTATTGATGCATTGTAGTCATACATCTTAATGGAGTACAAGATGGAAGAGGATACAGGCACACATCACTCATTCAGCCCTTCCCCAGTTCCCGCCCCATTCCCTCCCCCTCCCTCCTTTTCATGTTTGGCTTACTGATTGACTTTGATACGTTTGTTAATGTCCATTGTGAACATTAGAGAATTTTCCTCTTTCTCTCCTACACTTCTAACGTTCCCTCTGTACAGTGGCATTCTTAGTCTACCCAGGAGCTGACTTTGTTGTGTCATTTCCCTCTCATATTCTGACACCTTCCTCCGGTCCATATGCCGTTTTCAAGACGCTCCTAATCACTCCACCCATGGCCCACTCTCCTCTGCCAGACGGTTTGTTTCAGTTGGGCCAGCCTCAAACTTTGCAAGCAAAATGCTCCTTCCTGTCTTCTTGCTGCTGCCTTGTCTTCTTTCTGCCCTTGAGACCCATTATTATTATTAATTATTATTATTATTATTTTATTTTATTTTTGCAGTGCTGGGGGTGAACCCAGGGCCTTGTGCATGCTAGGCAAGTGCTCTACCACTGAGCTACCCCCCTTTCTGCCCTTCAAACCCAAGAGTTCAAGACCCAGATCTTCTCTGGAGTCTGTCGTTCTCTCTCCTCCATCTCAGCCTTGAACTCTTCCTTTTCTAAATGTCCACCCATGTCTGTCTGTGCTGCTCCTGCTAGCATTTATTCCCATATCACATTATTCCGCAGTTCCTTTTTCATTTAATCTCTTTGTAAGATCGAGAACAGAGATTGGGTATCGTGTTACTTTCCTATTCTCCAGAGAACCTGGCGTACTTAGTTCTATGTACAAGGTAGGCACTCAGTAAGTATTTGTTGACTTGAAATAGTAAGGCACTTTTCTTCTTACCCACTAGCTTTATCTCTGCTTGAGTAAATGAGGTTGATATGTGAAGGGAGTTGAGATTAAGCACGTAAAGTGGAAGGATAAATAGGAGACAGTGGAGGTTTGAATGCAACTTTATGATACAGTATTAAAATTATCTTAATTATCCATTACATTTATGCTTTTAAGCTTTTTAATTATTCACATTTTCAATCTCATGGCATTTTAAGTACTACAAGACACACTGGTTCTAAAAAGTATAATTATTTAAAAAAATATATATATAGGTGATACTAGGGCTTTCTACCTCCTAGACCTATTTTATATTTTATTTGGAAACAGGGTCTCACTAAGTTCCTGAGAGCCTCATTCAGTAGCTGAGGCTGGCTTCAAACCTGTGCGATCCTCCTGTCTCAGCCTCCCAAGTGCTGGCATCACAAGTGTGTGCCACCATGTCAGGCTTATTTAAAAATATTTTACAACAAAAATTTTTTTTAGTCCAAACAAAAATATTTGAGTTCAAAGATTATGATTTTTTGGTCAAATGATTTTATAGCAAAACTCATTAAGTTTTAACTAAGACTCCAAATTGACTTTGGATAAGAAAATTCTCATTTCTTTAAAGAAACAATGGTAAATAAAATGCCTAGATCAAGGTTTCTGGCAGCCTTAGTGACAAATTTAGTTATAAACCTAAGCCTCTGATAAAATAAGGTTGGAATTAGAAATTATGAAGATATGCACTAATTAAAAAATAAAATGGAAGAAGCACTCAAACTGTGATTCAGCATGAACGTTGTTCACGTAACAAGCTCTGCTATTTTTATTACAGAATTAGAGAAGTCAACTTAAAGTATATTTAAGTCAACAGAAACTGTTCCAGTTTAATCTTCATGAGTTTAATCTTCATGGTCACTGGCACACAATATAATCTTGTTTTTCTCAGGGTTTTATTCTTTAAGTAACTAAGTGACTCACAAGCTCAGAAAATATTTTCTGGTACAGGTAAGTCTGAGCTTAGCATGAAATATTCTGAATATTTCTTCTCCTCTTCAGTTGAGTATTTCAAAAATAACAGCTCCTTCCTGGAAGGTGTAATTGGCTTTTGGTTAGGAATGTCTACAAATGATTGTCCTTTTGTGGAATGTCTTTTAGGACTAGCTAGGATATGCTTTTTCCTTTCTCCATCCATCAAAATCCTACTAATACCTTAAGGTTTATCTCAAATGCCACTTCTTTTTATCAAAATTTGCCTTATTTTTAGATATAATTAATCACCCACTGCATCTTGTTTTAGGGAGACAGTTTTCCTTTAATGTTTATTTCAATTTATCACATTCCCGAACGGGGGTGTATCTATTTTAGTTATACCCCTAAATGTTATAAGCTCCTCATGGAAACTATATATTATTCAGTTCTGCATCTCTCTTTGTATCTTTTATTTTTCTTTTCCAGTACTGGGGCTGGAACCCAGGGGGCATTCTACCTCTGAGCTACACCCTCAGCCCTATTTTTTTTTTTCTTTATTTTGAAACAAGGTCTCATTGAGTTGCAAAGGGCCTAAGTAGTAGCTGAGGCTGTTGTGAACTGCGATCCTCCTGTCTCAGCCTCCCAAATTCTGGGATTACAAGCGTGCGCCACCACGCCCAGCTTCCCTTTGTATCTTAACATAGTACTTTGCTAGTTATAAGTTACCAGTGACTAAAAATATTTAATTTTTAACTTTTTTAAAACTTATATCAAAACAATGCATAATTATGGTTAAAATGCTAAAGAAGGTTTATCATGAAAAACAATAACCCCTTCTTCCATTTTTTTCTGCCACCAGTCTTGTTTACTAGAAGGAATCACATTTAATTTTTAATGCTTTTTGTTTATATACTTTTATCTTCATTTCATTAAATAGTATAATTAGTTATTTCTTTCCTTTTCCTTTATTGTGGCACTAGGAGTGACTGCAGAGCCTCCCACATGCTAGGCTAATGCCCTGTCACTGAACCACACCGCCAGTCCTTTTATTATTTTAGACAGAGTCTTGCTGTATTGGGGACTTTTTTTTTTTTTTTTTGTTACTTAGATGAGTTGGCTGTTTTCTGAATTCTGTATTTTCCTCCTTTTCTTTATCCTTTTTTAGTGGCACTGGGGACTGAATCCAGGGCATTCCACCTACGAGTACACTCTATTTTATTTTTATTTTGAAAAAGGGTCTTAGTAGATTAATGAGAATCTCACTATTTGCTGAGGCTGTCCTTGAACCTGGATTCCTCTTGACTTAGCCTCCCAGTACTGGGATTACAGGAAAGTACCACCATGATTGGTGATCCTCCTCCTCCTCCTCCTCCTCCTCCTCCTCCTCCTCCTCCTCCTCTTCCTCCTCCTCCTCCTCTTCCTCCTCCTCCTCCTTCTTTGGTGGTACTGGGGTTTCTGGGAATCCTTCTACCTCCAGGCTACACTCCCAGACACCTATTTTCAATATATTTTTTTTAAATTTGGAAATAGGGTCTCTTAAGCCAGCGAGGCCAGCTTCAAACCTGCGGGATCCTCCTGTCTCAGCTTCCCAAGCACGGAGATTATAAGCGTGTGCCGCCATGCCTGCCTCTTTTTTTTTTTTTTTAATCCATATATTTTAGTACAGCCTTAAGAAACATCCTAATAAAGAAAGGCTAACAAATAATAAAGGAGGAAAATGTTCTTAGTCTTGATTTATATTTGCTTTGGAGTTGTCTTAGATAATATGTGTAGCTGGGCCTATATATAATCTCCGACTACTTGGGAATCTGAGACAGGATTGCAGGTCTGAGGTCAGCTTCCACAATTTAGTGAGACTTTGTTTTCAAAATAAAAAATAAAATAGGGCTGGGAGTTTAGCTTGGAGGTGGAGTGCTCCTGGGTTCAATCTCTGGTATATACATATATATCTTTCTCTGTCTCTCTCACGTAATTTTCCCTCTGAGAATGGATAGCAGTGTTCTGTGGTCTCCTGGAGTTCAGTGCTGCCTGTGAGAGCCCACACCAGAGGAATTCTCATTTGTTTGTAGGCGAAAATTTCTATAAGATGGTCATTTCTTCCCTTTATCCTGAGTGTTTGGAAATTGCCCTCCACTAAACAAGCCATAGGCATTCTTAATTTATTCATTGGGTACAAATGGGCCCTTTTAATGAAGAAACTTTGGTTCTTTTGCTTTGGTTCTCAGTATTTATTGAGATATAATTCACATACCGAACAATCCATCCACTTAAAGCATACAATTAGGGTGGGTGCGATGGTGGGCACCTGGAATCCCAGTCCTTGGGAGGCTGAGACGGGAGAATCGCAGGTTTAAGTCCAGAGCCAGCAGTTTAGTGATACCCTCAGCAACTCAGACCCTGTTTCAAAATAAGTAAGTAAGCCGGGCGTGGTGGCGCACGCTTGTAATCCCCGCGCTTGGGAGGCTGAGACAGGAGGATCACACGGGTTCGAAGCCAGCCTCAGCTACGTAGTGAGGCTCTCATCAACTTAGTGAGACCCTGTTTCCAAATAAAATATAAAAAAAATAGGTCTGGGCAGGAGACCTCGTGGGTCTGCCTTCTTCCGCCTTGCGTGATGTTTCAAGGTTCATCCATGCTGTCATTGGCTCAGCACTTCACTTCTGTTTATGGTGGAGTGACAGTACTTTGTATGGACATACCACAATTGCTTATCCACTCTTGAGGTGATGGAATTTGAGTTGTTCCTTCTTTCCTTCATTTTCCTTCCTTTCCTTCCTTCTCTCTTTCTTGTACTGGGGATTGAACCAGGGACATTCTACCTTCTACCTCTGAGCTATACCCCAGCCCTATTTTCTTCCTTCCTTCCTTTCTTTCTTTCTTTCTTTCTTTCTTTCTTTCTTTCTTTCTTTCTTTCTTTCTTGTGGTACTGGGGATGGAACACAGGGGATTTCTACCTCCAAGCTACACCCAGACTTATTTTATATTTTATTTGGAAACAGGGTCTCGCTAAGCTGGTGAGAGCCTTACTAAGTAGCTGAGGCTGGCTTTGAACCTGTGTGATCCTCTTTTCTCAGCCTCGCAAGTACTGGGATTATAAGCATGCACTACCATGCCTGGCCCCCAGCCCTATTTTCTCTATGTTATTTTTTTCCCCATATGTTATTTTGAAACAAGGTCTCACTCATTTGTGGAGGGTCTCACTAAGTTGCTGAGCCTGGCCTTGAATCCTCCTGTCTCAGCCTCCTAAGATTTTTGAGAGCTTCTATGATTTAGACTTTCCCTTTGTGTCTGGAAGAGTGGGTTACCTCACAGGCACCATTTTTTTCCTTTGGTTCTGGCGATTGGACTCAGGGCTTTGCTCATGCTGAGACTTACCTTCCATCAGAGCTGCACGCCAACCCGCACTTTTCTTCTTTTTTACCTGGAGTTTGCTATTAATTCACACCATGACCAATGGCAAGTCACTTTTCTTGATTAGCCAAGTAGAATTTATGTCCCTTCAGAGTGTTATTCTAGGAATCCAATGACTGCTGAGAAGTATTAAATAAAATGTTTCTTCTATTCACATAAGTCATGCAGAATCTTAGCAGGTTGGACTCCATTTGCACATACAGAAGGCTACCAGCCTGTCTCCTGCCACGCCTGCTACCCTGTGTTCTCCTGGGAGAACGCGCAGCTCTGAGGCAGCGATCGGGAGTCCATTCATGCTGCTGGCCAAGGTGCGAAGGAGCAGCACAGCTTTTAGGTCCCCTCCTGGTTCTTTTATAAGGTCTCAGAGCTAGAGCCACTTTGCAGGAGCGGCACTTTTCTCAGTAGCCGCCACACCCAGGCCAGGTCACTCAGTGGCTGCCCGCCCCAGGGTGCTCCATTGGGATTTTGCCATGAATAGGTAAACAGTCTGACAAATGGGAGTCTTCCCTCCAAGGTGGAACACAGTTTCTTTTTTCTTTCTTTCTTTCTTTCTTTCTTTCTTTCTTTCTTTCTTTCTTTCCTTCCTTCCTTCCTTCCTTCCTTCCTTCTTTCTTTCTTTCTTTCTTTCTTTCTTTCTTTTCTCTCTCTCTCTCTCTCTCTCTCTCTCTCTCTCTCTTTCATTTCCTTCCTTCCTTTCTTTTTTGTTACTGGGGATGGAACCCAGGGGCATTCTACCTCCGAACTACACCCCCAGCCCTATTTTTTTATTCTTTATTTTGAAACAGGGTCTCACTGAGTTGCAAAGGGCCTCACTAAGTAACTGAGGCTGGCTGTGAACACAGATCCTCCTGTCTCTGCCTCCCCAATGCTGGGATTACAAGCATGCTCCACCACGCCTGGTGAGCACAGGTTTTGCAGGGAAACTGCATATTTCTTTTTTTCTTTCTTTTTTGGTACTAGGGATGGAGCCCAGAGGCATTATGACTCTGAGCTACACACCCATCCCTTTTTATTTTTTGAAACAGGGTCTCTGTAGGTTGCTGAGAGTCTCACTACATTGCTGAGGCTGTCTCCGAACCTATGATCCTCCCGTCTCAGCCTCATAAGTACTGGGGATATATGTGTGCGCCACCATGCCTGCCTAAAGCTGTATATTTCTATGCGTGGTCTTGGAAGCCGTCATTATTCATCTTGACTTCCTCATTGGCAAATGAAGACAACAGTAATGGCTTCATCAGATAGCTGCTGTGTCCTGATTAAACAAGGAACCTCAGAAAATGAATGTGGCATATGGCCTGATTTGTCAACACAACAGAATCCATGGGTGGGACACACACACACACACACACACACACACACACACACACTTGCTGGTTTGAGGCCTCATTCTTCCACCAGCCTTATCCTTTGTCATTGTATTCGTCTCCAATGTGATTTAAACTGATAATAAGTTGCAGCTTAAAATTATATGCTATGGAGTGACTCATTCATAAGCATATTTCTGTCATCCAAGTGGGCTTCTTCTGATGAGAGGACTGAGGAACTGTGAGGATGTGGATGTGTGGGTCTCCACTGTGGGAGAACGATCCTTTTCCCGTTGTGCTCTGAGTAGAGTAACACATGGCGTCGGTGGTGGGTTTCTCCAATGAACCTCATTTTCTTTACCCTGGATGGTGTTGGTTTGATGTCGCTGGCGTTTAACATGGAAACAACAATAAATCTTAAGCGATAGTGACTTCCCAGAAGGAACTGTGTGAGCCAGGATTTCCACACATGCAATTCTACACGAAGGTTTTATTTATTTTATTAGTTTGTGGTACTGGGGGTGGAACCCAGGGGCTTTTCTACAGGCTATACTCCCAGACCTATATTATATTTTATTTGGAAACAGGGTCTCACTAAGTTGCTGAGAGCCTCACTAAGTAGCTGATGCTGGCTTTGAACCTGTGCAATCCTCCCAAGAGCTGGGATTACAAGCGTGCGCCACTGCGCCCGGCTACACAAAGGTTTTAGAGAGAAAGAAAACTTGGGTGCTATACCTTGAGCTCTCAGTGTGTCCGGAGAACTAAGTTTCTCGGCGATCCTGCTTCTCTGACTTTTGCTCTTATTTTTCTCATAGTTCCTTTAATAATCTTTGTCTTTTTCTTCTCCTTCAAACGGTTGCTATGGTGGCTTTAAAATGGATTCAAGCCTTAAGAAATAAAGGCACTTTGTAGTTCCTAAGAGTCCTGCCCCACAGTCTTGCCTGTGAATTGAGACCAAGTCAACCTGCATTTTTTTTTTTCTTAGTGGTATAGGTGCTCTGGGTTGAAAACAGTGTCCTATTGTGGATGAGTTCTTCGGCATCCCACTGCAGAATGTCTACTAACCACTGTATCTTAAGAATCCTGGGGTTGTGAAAAAATGAAATGATTGATCTTATGAGCTGGTTATAAAAAAAAAGATAGCAAGATGCTCACATTATATATTGTTCATGAAAAGGCTTAATAACCCGAGGACAAATTCAGCCTTATATTTTTCACGTACACCTCTCACTGAAGCTAACAGCTACCATCATACGGCAATTGAAGTCTTTGGAGAACACGGAATGTGTTGTTAGTTTATAGTATATCACACAGTAAGTTGGGTGGTTGGCGGGGAAGCCTGCTTCTCCCTGTAGAAAAAAAAAATTTGTTTAATTCCCTGATAAAAGGAATACTACAAAAGAAGATTGCAAAACCTTGAAGGTTTGGCAGATTTTCCCATGTGGGTGGAAAAACGTTGCTTGAAGCCAAACTGGAATTGCTCATGAAACATAACATGAAAAATACATTAAGAAAAGAACATTGATCCCAGAAAAAATATGTATGTAAATGTATAAAACAATAACAGGCATGAGCTTCACCAGCATATTTTATATAAACACAGACAAAGTTATGATGTTATAAAAATGGCAAATCTCTGAAATTAGAAACAATTGGGATCTCTTTATTATGCTGACTTTGTTTTATCAGATTCCCACTGTATTTAGATCGATGTCTATTTGGTATTGATAAGTGTATATCTTGCTCTTCTCCATGTCCCGCCTCAACCTTTGCTCTATGGCTTAGCATGAACAGCCAGGTCGTTTGCTTCTCAGAAAGCAAAGATGCTTAAAACTGGAAGACGTCTTAGGCTTGACTCTTAATGGGCTTCCAACAATTTAAGCATTGGATGTCCTAAGTGCAGAACTAAAATGTCCCCTCTAACTTCTCTCTTTGAATACTTGCTGTTATCTGATATATATATATCGCTTTTTTACCCGACCATAATTTCTTATAAAATCTTCCATATCATAATGCTTTCCCCCATACCGTGCAGTAAATGTATTGCACAAGGAAGGGTGTAAAAGGTTGAACAAAACATTTAGTGTTTTAGCTGGGCGTGGTGGTGCACGCTTGTATTCCAAGCATTTGGGAGGCTGAGACAGGAGGGTCACGGTTCACGGCAGCCTCAGCTACTTAGTGAGACCCTGTTTCAAAATAAAGAATATAAAATAGGCCTAGGGGTATAGCTCAGAGGTAGAATGTTCCTGGGTTCCATCCCAAGTACAGCAAAAAACAAAACAAAAACAAAAACCCAAAACTAAACATTAGTGTTTTCGATTTATGACTTATTTTAAAATTTATTTATTTAAATTTATTTATTTAAATTTATTTATTTATTTATTCATTTATTTATTGTGGTGCTGGGGGTGGAACCCAGGGGCTTTTCTACCTCCTTTCTATCCTATCAGACCTATTTTATACTTTATTTGGAAACAGGGTCTCACTAAGTTGCTGAGAGCCTCACTAAGTAGCTGAGGCTGGCTCCGAACCTGTGCGATCCTCCTGTCTCAGCCTCCCAAGAGCAGGGATTACAAGCGTGCGCCACCACACCCGGCCTTATTATTTATTTTTTTGTTGAGGGGACATATGTTAAAGTGTGTTTTACAGCATCCTTCCATAGATCTCTATCCGTCTTTCTACCTATGACTATCTCTTCTTCCTGCAGACAACTGTACAGAAATACAAAGGATGTGGTTTTAGGTATTTCCTGTGCAGGAATGATGGCTAATGCCATTTTTACCCTGTCTCTTAGATCCCCTGCCTGTGTGTATTAATGATGCTCTTCGTTGGATGTCATATAGTCAATTTCCCTGAAACTAGAGGAACTTCTTTTTGCTAGTCAAGGGAGTGGGAAGAGAGGCTGTCAGACAACAGGTCGAGGGTTGTTCCAAACAGAGGCATACTACAGCTCCGAGAAGTGGAGGGGATGGTTGAGCAGTGGTGAGTAATCGATGGCGTGTTTATTGGGCCTTTCCTCAATTCCTCAAAGTGAAGTCGGCACTGTGAGAATAGTAATGGCTGACGTGGAATTTTACCTTAGAAGGAACTTCTAATCTTGTTGGGTGACATGTAGTTTGCATATCAGATGAAAGCGGTACAGTTTTTTAGAACTGTCTGAAATGCGGAAAGAATTCAGAGGAGGGAACTCTTGCAGAGAGAAGCAGGAACAGGCTCGAGAAAGCTTAAGATAGACATCGGAGATTTTCAGGTGGACCTTGGGGCTGCTGGCCCGAGAGAGGAGCCCGAGCGGGCATTTAAAGTTTGTTGAGGAGGTGCGCATTGATGTGTAGGGGTATTTACGGAAAATAAGTTTGGAGACTCAGATCATTAAAGGCAGATGACTAATCTACCTCCAAGCTACACCCCCAGCTCTTTTTGTGTTTTATTTAAAAACAAGTCTCATTAAGTTGCTGAGAGTTTTGCTAAATTGTTGAGGCTGGCCTCAAACCTGAGATCTTTCTGTCTCAACCTCCCAAGTACTGGGATTATAGATGTGCATGCACCACTACACCTGGTTCATTTTTTCTTTTGAGACAGAATCTCACTACGTGTGATCCTCCTGCGTCAGCCTCCAAAGCACATTTTAAAGTCAACCAGTAACATTAAGTATATTCATAATGTCACACGACCATCACCACTGTCTAGTACAATAACATTATGATCATTTCAAAGTAAGACTTCTCACCTATTAAGAGCAGTTTCTTCCCATTCCTCTTTCTAGCTTCTGGCAGCCACTAGTCCGCATTCTATCTTCATAAATTCATCGATTCTGGAAATTTTATATAAATAAAATTGTATAATATGTTAACTTTTGTGTCTGGCTTCTTTCTCCCTCCCTTCCTTTCTTCCTTCCTACCTTCTCTCCTTCCTTTCTCTTTCTTTCTTGAACTAGGGATTGAACCCAGGAACACTCTACCTACAAGCTACACCCCCAGCCTTATTTTATTTTTCATTTTGAAACAGGGTCTCACTAGATTGATGAGGGTGTCACCACTTGCTGAGGCTGTCCTCAAACCTGTAGTCCTCTGGTCTCAGCCTCCCAGGTGTGTGACTCCGTGTCCGGCTTGGCTTCTTTCATTTAACAGGTGTCAGGACTTCATTCCTTTTTATGACTAAAAGTATTCTGAAAATCTATTTTTGATTAATGCAAAGGCAGGTGGCTGAAATGA
Organism: Muscardinus avellanarius; assembly: GCF_963383645.1. Classification (NCBI taxonomy): domain Eukaryota; kingdom Metazoa; phylum Chordata; class Mammalia; order Rodentia; family Gliridae; genus Muscardinus; species Muscardinus avellanarius. The sequence goes on from NC_137787.1 coordinate 167,475,966, forward strand.
TTTATCTCAACTGCATTCTGATACAGAAAGTAACTGTTAAGCTCTAAAATTCCATTTTGTCTATACAATGATGAGTCTAATGGATATGCTACCTTACTGATAGAAATAGAATGCTTGAAAAGAGATTAATTTAGGGACTAAGATCTGAAGAGAAAAATTCAAGAAAGAATTGATGGTTGAAGTCTAGAGTAAAAGAAATTCCTTCCTTCCTTCCTTCCTTCCTTCCTTCCTTCTTCCTTTTGAACTCAGGGAAATTCTACATTTGAGATATACTCCCAGCCCTTTTTATTTTTTATTTTATGTATTTATTTTTCTGTAGTACTGGGAATTGAGCCCAGGTACATTCCACTTCTGAGCTACACCCCTAGACCGATTTTATTTCTTATTTGGAAACAAGTTGTCACTAGGTTGCTGTGGGCCTCACTCAATTTCTGAGGCTGGCCTTGAACCCGTAATCCTCCTGTCTCGGCCTCCCAAGTACTAGTATTACAGGTATGCACCCGGCTTATGTTTATTATACACACACACACACACACACACACACACACACACACACACACATTTATGTTTAACTCCTGACAATTTAGTTCAAACAAAATACTGATACTGATATACACCAGACTTGGTGCATGCTTGTAAATCCAGTATTTGGGAGGCTGAGATGGGAGGATCGCGGTTTGCAGATAGACTCAGTTGCTTAATGAGGCCCTCTGCAACTTAATGAGACCTTGTTTCAAAATAAAGAATAAAAAATAGGGCTGAGGTTGTAGCTCGGAGGTAGAATACCCCCGGGTTCCATCCCCAGTACCACAAAAAAACAAAAACAAAAAACCTGATATACATAGAAATATATATACAGATGTTTACTAATATACATGTATGTATATATATAGTTATTAATATATGCATGTATATATATGCACATATAAGTTTTTTGTTTGAACTAAATAGTCAGGATTTACATATAAATAAATGTGAATGTACACACACACCCATAATCATTAATTTATTTTCTTTCTTGTATTTTTTCTCCTCATTTTTATTGAAGTATACTTAGTGATCAAAAAGTGTATACATTTTCTGGCTGGGCATGGTGAGCGATGTCTGTAATCCCAGTAACTTAGGAAGCTCATACAGGAGGGTCTCAAGTTCAAAGCCTTAGTGGGACCCTGTCTGTAAATACAAAATTAAAAAAAAAGACTTCAATCCCTAGTGTCAGAAAAAAAATTGTAACCATTTAAGGTTTGCAATGTGGTGTTTTGGTGTAGGTATAGGCTATGAAATGATTACTAAAATCCAGCTAATTAGCGCTTTTGTTACCTCACTCTTTTTCTTGTGGTGAGAGCACGTACGATCAACTCTGTCAGGGAGCTTCAAGCACACACAAGGGCATTATTGACTCGACTAGTCACCAGGTTGTATAATCAGTCTACAGAACTTATTCATCCTGCAGAACTGAACCTACATTTAATGTAAACACTCTTCAAAAGCAAACTTCTGAGCCACATGTGCGTAATGCTGTGATTATCTGATCCAGTCAGCTGCCCACGTTGTAGCTCTATTCCTATCAGCAATAAATGCCCTAAGAGTCACCAGTAACTCACACGAATCCAGTCTGGGTCTGTGTGGCTTCCTATGTTTTAAAGTGTTTCAGGGGAACTGCACCACATTCTGCATTTATGATTCTCACATAAACACTCTGTTGGGCCGGGCGTGGTGGCGCACGCTTGTAATCCCCGCACTTGGGAGGCGGAGACAGGAGGATCGCGCAGGTTCGAAGCCAGCCTCGCTGGCTTAAGAGACCCTGGTTCCAAATTAAAACAACAACAACAACAACAACAACAACAACAACAACAGCAACAACAACAGCAACAACAACAGCAACAACAACAACAACAAAACAAAACAAAACAAAAAAAACAAAAAACACTCTGTTGCAGAGTTGGTTGTTCATTTTATGAAGGAAGAAAAATCTTCCAAGTGTTTAATTTAGTCCTAAATTCATATTTCTGGGAAGGGCAAATAGGGTCAGAACATTGTTCCTTCCTTTTCCCATGAAATTAGAGAAACATAGGGCATTTGGGATGGCATCCTGGAGTAGAAAAAAATAACACTGGCAGAAAATTGATAACTTCTGAATAAAATCTAAAGCTACCAGGGTTGTTTCTGAGTTTTAACAAATGGGCTATGGTTATAAATCCAGCAACAAGGGGGGAAAGCAGAAAAATCACTATTTTAGGAACATCTAAGTTCTAAAGAAGGCCTTAGTAGAAATTTTATTTTATTTATTATTTATTTTTTTATGTCTGGTACTGGGAATGGAACCCAGGGCTATTCTACCTCCGAGCTCCAACCCTAGCCCTATTTTATTTTATTCTTTTGTGGTACTGGGGATGGAACTCAGAGACATTCTACCTCCGAGCGATACCCCTTGCTTTCTTTATTTTTAACAGAGTCTCACTGAGTTGGAAAGGGCCTCACTAATTAGCTGAGGCTGTCCACTTATCTCAGCCTCCCAAATGCTGGGGTTACAAGCGATCGCCACCACGCCTGGCTCTATTTTATTTTTATTTTGAAACAAGTTTTCGAGAGGATGATGAGAGTCTCACTACTTCTTGTTGCTGTCCTCCAACCTGCGAACCTCCTGTCTCAGCCTCCCAAGCACTGGGATTACAAGTGTGGCCACCACACCCGGCTTCCAGGTAGAAATTTTAGGAAAAAAAAAAAAGTGGAAAACCCAGGAAGAATTCACCTGAAACATAAAGTTAGAAAGGTCTGATGACAAGGCACAGCATCCCACTGCTTGTGCGCCTACAACTACACTCATCCCTTTTCCTTCATACTTGCTGTTCGGCTGGGCTCCCCAGCTCCTGGAGTGGTACCACCATTCACACACTGACGGCAGTTTCTGAGCCCTCAGTAAAATCTGCACAGAGCCGGTGGGCTCCGGCGATGGAGAGGGTGCTGGGTCTCTTCATTCCCAAGTTCAAGGCACCAGCATATCCCACTTGAGCTCTTTTCTGCAATCGTTGCCAGTCTGGTCTCCCTGTTCCCTGCCTGTTCTCTAGGACAATTGCTCTTCTTTTCTACCTTTCTATTTTGGGCATTTCTAAAAATTGAGGAAAATCCATAAGAAGACACAATCAGCCAGAAATAACCACTGTTGATGCTTATCTTATGCCCCCTTTCTTTCTTTCTTTTCCTTCCTTCCTTCCTTCCTTCCTTCCTTCCTTCCTTCCTTCCTTCCTTCCTTTCTTTCTTTTTTTTCTTTTTTGGTATTGGCGATTGAATCCAGGGGCATTCAGTCTCTGAGATGCATGCCCAGTCTTATTTTATTTTTACTTTGAAACAGGATCTCTCTAGGTTGATGAAAGTCTCACTACTTGCTGAGGCTGTCCTGGAACCTGCGATCCTCCTGTCTCAGCCTCCCAAGTACTGGGAATACGATCATGTATCACCATGCCCAGCTGCCATTTTCTGGTACTAGGGATTGAACACAGAGGCATTCTACCTTTGAGCTATACCCCCAGCCCGATTTAACTTCCTCCTTGAAAACAAGGTTGATGGGAGTCTCATGACTTGCTAAGGTTGTCCTCAAACCTGTGTTCCTCCTGTCTCAGCCTCCCAAGTGCTGAAATTATAGGCATGAACCACCATTCCTGGCTTCTTTATATTGGAGATAACCCAAGACATTCTACCTCTGGAGCTCCACCTCCAGCCCTATTTTTTTTATTCTTTATTTTGAAATAAGGTCTCACTACATTGCAGGAGACCTCACTAAGTAGCTGAGGCTGGCAGCAAACCTGAGATCCTCCCGTCTCAGCTTCCCAAGTACTGGGATTATAAGCACACACCACCACACCTGGCTTGGTTTGTTCTTCTTTACTTTTTTGGGGTGTGTGTGTGGTACTGGGGATTGAGCCCAGGGATGTTCTACCACTGAGCTTCACTCCCAATCTATTTTTGTATTTTATTTTGAGACAGGGTTGCAGTAAATTGCTCAGGCTGGCTTTGAACTTGCCATCCTCCTGCCTCATCCTCCTGAGTAGCTAGGATTACAGACATACGCTACAGTGCTCTCTACCTTTTGCTGCAGTTTTTCTTTTGAAAGAAAATCATCCAGGCACAGAGGCACAGGCTGTAGTCATAGTCCTCAGGAAGCTGAGACAGGAGAACCACAGGTTTGATGCCTTAGGTTGAATGCCCAGTACACTCCTACCCCCAAAATCACTTTTGTTTTTGAAAAATAAAATGACCAGCATTCCATATGAAGTACTGAAACAAGATTAAAGAATTATAAAGATAATAGTTTAGAAACAACCTTTAGTCTCAAACTGTAGAAACTGTCAACACAGAGTTAGCCAGCAACTCCAGTACACAGCATGACCTTTTCAAAACCACTGTACCAGCGTCATTCATATACTCAGAATCCTTTAGCATCTCAGCCTAAGCAGGAGAAAAACATGAGGCGAACTCAAACCCAGAAACGCTTTACAAAATATATGTCTAGTACTCCTCAAAACTGTCCAGGCCATAAAGAACGAGGAAAGAATGAAGGAGACAGGATGACTGAAATAGAATGTGCCATTCTGGATGGGATCCTGGAACAGAAAAATAGTGGTAGTTGTAAAACGGGTGAAATCTGAATACAGTTCATCGTTAGTACTACTGTACCCATGTTGGTATCTTGTTTTTGACAAAGACGCCATGGTCGTGTGATGTTAAGCCTAGGGATACTGGGTGAAAGGAGCGTGGGAGATTTCCGTGTTAGCTCTGTCTCGCCTCCCACGCACTGCCTGCACCAGTCACAACCTTTACCCGGTGCGCCGCACCTGTGATCATGGCACACTATTCCTTGCACACCTGCTTCTGCTCTTGTGCCTTTTTTTGGGTGTTTTCTAATTATTTTAGCTCCCGTGTATTTCTCCTGAGTCTGTCTGCTCCTCTCTCTGCCACCGCCCCAATGGAAGTCAATACCGTGTCTTATTTGAATGACTCAAACAACTTTTCCTTGCTTCTGCCCGTGTGTCCATCTAATGTGATCTTCGTTCGACAGCCACAGTGATCTCTTAGTGGTCCAAATTTAACATTGCTTTGTCCTCAGAATAACAATATTCATTTAGCTGGGCATGGCGGCATATGCCTGTAATACCAATACTTGGGAAGCTGAAACAGGAGGATCACAGGTTTGAGACCAGCCTGAGCAACGTAGTGAGACCCTGTTTCACAAAAATGAAAAGGGCTCCAAAAATAAAATAAAAATAATAAAATAAAAAATAAATAATAAAATAAAAAATAAAATAAATAATAAAATAAAAAAAAATAAAAAGGGCTCCTAACTGAGGGGGATTGGAGATAGGAAGAGGGAAATTCCCTAATGTACACGATGTACATTCATAAACATATCAATCAGTAAGCCAAACAGGAGGAGGAGGGAGAGGGAGGGAATGGGGTGGGAACTGGGGAAGGGCTGAGTGAGCGATGTGTGCATGTGTGCCTCCACCATCTTGTACCCCATTGAAATGTATGACTTCAATGCAGCAATAAAAAATAATAATAAAAAGCTAGGCATGGTGGCGCACGCTTGTAATCCTAGCAGTTGGGAGGCTGAGACGGGAGGATTGAGGTTTGCGGACAATCTCAGATACTTAGTGAGGTTCTTTGCAACTCAGTGAGGCCCTATGTCATAATTAAGAATAAAACATTAAGCCGGGGGGGGGGGGTGTAGCTCAGAGGTAGAATGCCCCTGGGTTCAACTCCCAGTACCAGAACAAAGGGGAGACATCGTTTCAGCAATGGGCCTGGTGGTGAATGCCATGGTCAGGGTTTTCTCTCCAAAGCCATATTTTTCTTGGCACATCATTGTCCCATCTTATGTGGTTAAGTCCTACTAAGTATTCAGTAGCCATTTGTGTGTGGGACTGTGCACGTGTGATGGGAATTGAGCTCAGGAGCATTCTACCTCAGAGCTACACCCTCAGTCTTCTTTTATTTTTATTTTTTAAGTTTTTGAAACAGGAGCTCACTAAGTTGGGACCTCGCTAAGTTACTGAGGTTGGCTATGAACCTGGCATCCTCCTGCCTCAGCCTCCCAAGTGCTGATATTAGAAGCATGCTCCACCACACCTGACTTAAATAGCCATTTTATAAACACTTCCCCTGATCAATCCCCCTTTTCACCTTTAACTATGGATTTCAGTCTATCAGGCAGGAGAAGCAGCTCTTTTCATGGTTAAGAGCTGGTTGGCCTGGGTTTGAATTTAGCGCTAACCTTTCCGGGCTGTGTACACTTGGCTAAGCAACGTGGCCTCTGTGTCTGTCCCCTCATGAGGTGTGAGGAATTCTAAATGGTGCTTAGCACATCACCTGGCAACAGAGTAGGGTTGGGAAACAGCGGTAGCTAGGCTATAATCTGTTCCGTCCCTTTCGTAGCTAGCCCTAAACATAAATATAATGAATGCATTAGATTGGTACCACTGGGTGTCTGGTGTCTAATATAAATATTTGTTGAATAACTGTTCTTTCCTTTTTTTGGAATGCACTTTCACCCTTACTCCTCACCTTCCCATGTGGCCAGCAAAGCACACTCCTTGCTCCAGCCTCACTTCCATTCTGCTCCACCAAAGACCTCCCTTACCCATGCCATCGTCTCCGCACCGGAGATTCCTCCTCTGGCCCTGACCCGAGAAGGCTAGAGCTCCCCCTGTTTTAGAACTGCCTGTCTCTCTCCTGAGTGCTACAAGTTCAGAACTCTCAATGGTGTTGAGTTTATCATCAATCAGTGGCTCACTGTGCTATTGTGAAGAAAGACTGGTAAGTTCCTAGGAATTTCCCTACCTAAAAACTCAATCCAGTATCCCAAGAGAGGTGGGCTTGGTGGCACATGACCAATAGAAATATCTCCCAGTACATGGGAGGCGGGGACAAGAGAATTGCAGGTTTGAGGACAGCCTCACCAAGCAGTGAGACTCCCATCAACCTGGTGAGATCCTGTTTCAAAATAAAGATAAAATAGGGCTGGAGATGTAGCTCAGAAATGAGATGCCCCTGGGTTTACTCTCCAGTGGCCCCCCCCACCACATATCATAAGAAAATTGAGAGTTAAGATTCTCTGATATAACACTGGCAGTTAATGACTTAGAACTCAGTGATATCAGAGATTTGGGGCAAGGAAAATAGAAATGCATTTGTTTTGTGGTACTGGGGATGGATTGCAGGGGCTTTCTACCTCTGGGCTAAACTCCCAGACCTATTTTATGTAAACAGGGTCTCACTAAGTTGGAAGAGCAGTCACTAAGTTGCTGATGTTGACAGTGCGATCCTCCTATCTCAGACTCCCAAGTACTGAGATTACATGCATGTGCCACCATGCCCGGCTGGAAAATGGAAATGTATTTGAAATCCTTGAGGTAAGAGGAAACAGTCAATAAGTTTAAGAGGCACATGCTGAGCTAGGCCTTTTAGCACATGCATGTAATTCTAGTGTTGGGAGGCCGAGACAGGAGGACGGCAGGCTTGCAAGCCAGCCTCAGCAACCTGGTGAGACTTTCAGCGACCTAGTAAGATCCTGTTTCAACATAAAACATAAAAAGTACTGGGGTTGTAGCTCAGAATTAGAATGCCCTTGAACCCTGTGTTTAATCTCTAGTACCCAAACAAACAAGCAAACAAACAAAGGCACACACTGAGCTCATGGTATATGGGTGGAACCCAGGGGCTTTCTACCTCCGGGCTATACTCCCAGACCTTTTTTCTATTTTATTTGGAAACAGGGTCTCACTGAGTAGCTGAGGCTGGCTTCGAACCCGTGCGATCCTCCTGTCTCAGCCTCCCAAGCGTGGGGATTACAAGCGTGCTCCACCACGCCCGGCCTCATGGCATATATTTATGAATAAAGTTGTCCTGGAAACAGATAGTGCAAATGTCATAAGGGAATTTTTCTTTTAAATATCTCAAGATGTCTTGTGCCTTGTTGCCTAGCAGATGCTTGGAGGATGAACACAGGTGCACATCAGCGATCAGAACAAGGAAGAACCGTGGGGGCTTCTAGTGCAACTCCTGTATGACAAATGAAAGTGATTCTTAGCAGGTTTCAAAATGCACCATGAAAATTTTCATGTTCCAGGGATATTGTTAAACATTTAGCAAGGGCTGCTAGAGACCATTTTCTGAGTTCAATCAGAACTTCAATGGCAGACAGAAGAACCATTTCTGCTTTTATTTTCCCCTCCACAAATGGGGGATGGAATTAAGTCCAAGGATCTATCCCTTTGAGGTTTCTGTACCACACTGACATGAGCAGCGACTCTTGGATCACTGTGGGAAACAGCTCACCTCTCTTTTAGCTGTGGTAAAGTCCCAGCATCCTATAGTTGGGAAAACACTGAATGGTTCTAGACTCCTGGGGTTGCCCAAGTGTGCACCCTCCTGGCCACGGGGCAGCTTTAAAGTGATTAACTGCCATTTATGCATTTGCTCATCAATAGAGAGTAAGGCCCAAGGCCACAGAGGTTTAAAATTATTTTAATACAATAGCTACTTCTAGTATAGGATGTATACATTTAAAAACAACAATAAATTAATGTGTAGCTTTTTTTTTTTTTTTTTTTTGGTGATACTAGGAGTGGAACCCAGAGGCTTTCTACCTCCGGGCTATACTCCCAGACCTTTTTTATGCTTTATTTGGAAACAGGGTCTCACTAAGTTGCTGAGAGCCTCACTAAGTAGCTGAGGCTGGCTTCGAACCTGCGCGATCCTCCTGTCTCAGCCTCCCAAGCGCGGGGATTACAAGCGTGTGCCACCATGCCTGGCTAACGTGTAGCATTTTTGAACCAGATATATTAAGAGATTAAAAGAGTAACTAAAGTACTTAATAATATGTGTTTTATATTGAGACACTCAGAAAAAGTATGTGTTTCTAGGTAAAATAATAATAATATAAAATATTATTAAAAAATATAAATAATATTTAAAAATATAAAATATTATTAAATATTATTAAATATTATTAAATATTATTAATACTAATACTAATACTACTAATAATAATTATTATTATTTTGGTGGTACTGGGGATGGAACCCAGTGGAACCCGGGTTATACTCCAAGACCTATTTTATATTTTATTTGGAAACAGGCTCTCTTAAGCTAGCGGAGGCTGGCTTTGAACCTGCATTATCCTCCTGTCTCAGCATCCCAAGCGCGGGGATTACACACATGCGCCACCACGCCCAGCAAGGTAAAATTATTTTTAAGAGATTGAAAAAATTATATACAAAAAGCTGGGTGTGGTGGTTCACGCTTGTAATACCAGCATTTGGGAGGCCGAGACAGGAGGACCACAGTTCGTGACCAGCCTCAGCTACTTAGTGAGGCCCTCTGCAACTTAGTGAGACCCTGTTTCAAAATAAAGAATAAAAAATAGGGCTGGGAGTGTAGGTTGAAGGTCGAATGCCCCTGGGTTCCATCCCCAGTACCGCAATAAATAAACAAATAAATAAATAAACTAAAAAAATCGGGCTGAGGGTGTAGCTCGGAAGTAGAATGTCCCTGGGTTCCATCCCTAGTACCACAAGAAAGAAAAAAGGAAAAAAAAAAAAAAAAAAGCCAAAGCAGTGTGGTGCTGTGCCTGAATTTGTGTTAGGTTGTGTAAGGACCTGGATGAAGGTGGCCGCCTGCAGGAGGGGGAGGGGGAGGGGAAGAGTTGAGACATTTTGATGGTTGGTTGTCATTTTGGCATTAGCAGGTCGCCTCAGATGATGTAGGCAACTTTCCTTCAAGATGAGATCAGTCTAGTCACAAAAGATTTCATTACCCGGAGATTTAAAAACACCTTTCTAGAAAGGAGACTGATAATTTGAAATCGGAGTATGCCAGCACTCCCAGCAGGACAAGCAGGAGGCCATATTGAGCTTAATTTTCTTTTGAATACTTTCAATGAGAATTTGCATTTCCCTCAGAGGCTTGAACCTGATTGACAAAGCCCTTGCGGTGTCTCCTCAGCTGCAGAAACAAGGAGTTAATTGGGCAAGATAATGGAGTCAATTTTGTTAATTCTTTAAGTATTACAGTTTCTTTTCTTTCTCAGTCAGTTTGAGGGTTAATTATAAAAGCCAGAAAAAAAAAAAATCAGATTTACAGACTGGCGTCTTTCCAAGATATTTAAATACTGCTATGTGAAGATTATATATTATGAAAACAGCAAGACTGAGTCAAGAACCTCAGCAGATTATTGGAAATATATACATTTCTTGCAGATTTGTTGCTTTCTATCTCTTCTTTCTTTCTTTTCTTTTCTTTTCTTTTCTTTTCTTTTGAGGTACTAGGGATGGAACCCAGGGGAATTCTACCTTCTAGATACACCCTCAGCTCTATTTTTTATTCTTTATTTTGAAACAGGGTCTCCCTGAGTTGCAAAGGGCCTCACTAAGTAGTAAGTGAGGCTGTCTGCGAACCGTGATCCTCCTGTCTCAGCCTCCCAAATGCTGGGATTACAAGCGTGCACCACCATGCCCGGCTTTTTTTTTTTTTTTTCTTTTCTTTTTAAATTAGAAAAGGTCTACAAATCAATTTTTGCATGGTATTTAAGAAGTAGATTCTGCTGGTAGTGGTGGCACATGCCTGTAATCCCAGTATTTGGGAGCTGAGACAGGAGGACTGCAGGTTTGAGGCCAGCCTCAGCAAGTAGTGAGACTCATCAACCTAGCAAGACCCTGTTTCTAAATAAGAAATAAAATTGGACTGGGGGTGTAGCTCGAAGATAGAATGCCTCTGTTTCAATCCCCAGTAACACATACATGCACACACACACACACACACACACACACACACGTATATTTTACTTTTTTTGTGTGGTGGTATTGGAGATTGAACCCAGAGGTGTTCTACTGTCACCTCCAGCCTCATTTTATTTATTTTTTTATTTTCAAACACAGTCTCACTAAGTTGCTGAGGCCGGCTTCAACTCTGTGATTTTCCTGTTTCAGTTTCCCAAGTACTGGGATTGCAGGCATGTGCCTCTACACTGGGCTCTATTTCTTTAAAAAAAAAAAAAAAAAAAAAAACCAAGCTGGGCGTGGTGGCGCACGCTTATAATCTCCTCGCTTAGGAGGCTGAGACAGGAGGATCAAACAGGTTTGAAGCCAGGCTCAGCTACTTAGTGAAGCTCTCAGCAATTTAGTGAGGCCCTGTTTCCAAATAAAATATAAAAGGTCTGGGAGTATAGCCCGGAGGTAGAAAGCCCCTGGGTCTCACTTCCAGTACCACCAAACCAAACCAAACCAAACCAAAAAGTATAAAATAGGTCTGGGAGTGTAGCCCGGAGGTAGAAGGGCTTTTAGGAACCCAAGTACCACCAAACAAACAAAAACAAAAACAAAACAAATACTTTTTTTTTTTTTTAATACAGTCTCACCACGTTGCTGAGGCTGGCCTTGAACCTCTGATCCTCTCGTCTTAGCCTCCCAAGTACTGGGATTACAGGTGCACCACCATGCCCATGCAGCAAGAAGCACGTTCTACTTCTGATCACATGAAATCATGTGACAAATTATCAATTATCACATGACAATAGATAGTTGATATCTCTTATAGACGAAGATGTCCTTTTGTATGTTTTAGTAGGAGCTAAGGGAATAAAAATCTAAATGGTAGTGGGAAAAATCTGTGAATCTAGAAAAAACAAGCCCCCATTTTAACCCTAATATACCAAAGGAAGATTAAAAGCTCCACCATATTACTTATTTGGTAGCATCATAGTATCACAATTCACAGCCAGGCCATAAACAACACCGACAGAAGGCCCTGCCCTGGTTAGCTGCCGCTGCTTGGCCTCGGGCTCTTGAGCTTCCAGAACTGTGAGAAATAAATTCATTTCTTCATAAGCAAATGAAAAATTCCTAGCCCTCTAAGCCTTCCCCCTTATCGACTCTATGGAAATAATTGCACAAGTGCCCAAGGACATAAGAACAATGGTATTTGTTTCTATGTGGTTTATAATAGCAAAAAATTGCTAACACCCCAATAACCCATCAAGAGAGAATAAGACCCATGATATGTATGCATATTAGTCAATGGGTAGATACATAGTATACATGTGAAGATGCCTACCTTATATTACTCATTAAATCATATAAAAGATTGTATCAGCTATCAATTGCATAGAAGCCAAGAACCTAGGGGCATAGTGACTCCGGTTGTACCAGCTACTCAGGAGGCCGAGGCAGGAGGATCACTTGAGTCCAGGAGTTCAAGGCCAGCCTGGACAACATGGTGAGACCTTGTCTCTTCAAACTAACAAAAAACCGAACAAACAAACCCCTAAGGAACACGACTTTCAAGGCAATGGTTGTCGTGGAGCTAAAGCGTGGAAAGAAGAAGAGAAAACAAAAAGATAATTTCACATAGTTATGCTACCAAAATAAATAAATAAATAAAACCAGGTGGCATGGTTATAAGGCATGATTTAGTCAAGGAAGCTCAGATGTAACAAGTGAACTGCTCTGAGTGTCTAGGAGCCCTGGGGTCCTGGGGACGGATGTTCTAAGCCAACAGTCGTGCACGGCCAGGGGCTCTCAGGTGGAACGTGTTTGCTGTGCTCACAGATGGAAATGGCCATGCCCATGTGGCCGGCATGACCTGTAGTTGGAGGTGCTCAGGAGATGGATCGTGGAAGCTTTGCAGGTCGCAGGGGGAGTTCAGGTGAATTCTACATGCAACGAGATGGAGCCATTTGAGAGATGCAGCAGGGCTGTTACATGATCTGATAAAGGCAGAAGAAGATCAGGCGGCCTGTAGTTCCAGTATTTAAAAGGCCGAGACAGATGGATCTCAGGTTTGAGGTCAGCTTCAGTGACTTAAGTAGATTGGGCTGGCAGAGTGTGTGATAAGGAGAAAAAGAAGCAGAGAGAGTCATCATGTCCAAATTATTATTATTATTATTAATTATTATTATTTATTATTATTATTATTAATTATTATTTATTATTATTATTATTAATTATGGGTCTGGAGCTGGAACCCAGAGGCATTTGACCTCCGAGCTACAACCCCTGCCCAATTTTTTATTCTTTATTTTGAAACAGGGTCTCACTGAGTTGCAGAGGGCCTCACTAAGTAGCCGAGGCTGTCCGCGAACCATGATCCTCCAGTCTCAGCCTCCCGAATGCTGGGATTATAAGCTTTTGCCACCACGCCCGGCTATCATGTCCAAATTATAAGCAACTAAGTAAAAGAGGCCCCCCCTCCCCACCTGGCATGGACCAGCGTGTGGGCCCTGGGAACGGTGAACAGTGGTCTCATCTGGATATTCTTTCAGAGGATAAGATTGTTTAGACCTGCAGCTTCGAGTCTCTTAGAGCCAGATCTGAGTTCTTACACAGACCCTCTAAAATCTTGTTTTTCTATTCTGAACATATTAATTAATATCTGCTGTATCTCTTCCAGGGGCCATTGCTAAAATTAAGTAAGAAAACCAGGGAATGCATTTGGTAACAGTGAACAGGCCATGCAAATGCTGTTATCACTTGGTATCCCTTGGATACTAAACCATGGATGTTCAAGTTTTTAATATACAATGGTGTAGTATTTGCATATACAGCCTGTCCTCATGTACATTTAAAATTATCTCTGGTTTACTTATAATATCTAGTATAATGTAAGTGTCATGTAAACAGCTGATATACTGTCTTGTTTACAGAATAATGACAAGGTAAAAGCCCATAATCTTGCTGGGCGTGGTGGCGCATGCTTGTAATCCCCGTGCTTGGGAGGCTGAGGCAGGAGGATCACACAGGTTCTAAACCAGCCTCAGCTACTTAGTGAGGCTCTCAGCAACTTAGTGAGACCCTATTTCCAAATAAAAATATAAAATAGGTCTGGGAGTATAGCCCAGAGGTAGAAAGCCCCTGGGTTCTACCCCCAGCACCACACACACACACACACAAAGCCCATAATCTTCAGTACAAACGCATTTCCCCTACCCCCGCCCATGAACCCTTTTTGATCTATGGTTAATTGAATCCCTGGATATAAAAATTGAGGATATAGCAGGCCTATATATAAGGTGGAACTATTGTATCAGGCATTTCTGTTATTAATTCAGAGAGATTCCAGATGGACACAGGACCACAGTTGTTGTTTAGGGTTACCTCCTTCCCCGGTGTCACAGGGGTAACATTGACTCGTTCAGCAAAATCTTGTAGGTCTCAGTTTCCTGAATGTAAGGTAGATAAAAATGTGCCCGAGTACCTCATTCAATAGCAGTGAGGTGGAACAAGGGGAGGACAAACTAATCAGTAATTACAAAATAAGGCAAAGGAGCTGCAGAGTAAGTGCCAAAAAGAGTAAAATAATTTCCAGTGCAGCTCTGGCCTGCTGGGGTTACTTCATAGGCCGAGCTTCTCCCAGAGCCTAAGCTCTCCCTGTTCGTCTGTGAGCTCCTCTGGGGGCTACTTTCTCTTTTTACTTTTTCTTCTTACGAGGAGAACCTTTGGGAAGCCGTAGAATCCCAGGTTTTTAGTAATCTCTTGAGTTTCTCAGTTGAGAAATGGGAAATGGCTGGAACCTTTAAGGGATGTCATTCATTCCGTTCACACTTTAAGAACCATGACTTCGGGGAAGGAATGAGAGTCTTGGTCTTAGGAAAAACTCTTGTGACCCAAAACCTATGTCACGAAACGTCGGCAGTAGTGGAGGCGTTAGGTCCGTATGTTGTGTGTGGGTGTTGATTGCCCTTAAGCAGGAGATATTGAAGAACATTCACTTCATATTTTGCAACCAGGATAGAGAAGAATTTGAAATATCCTCTCCCCCCTTTTTGGGATATGGGACATACGGGAGGTGGACACTGTGTGTGTGTGTGTGTGTGTGTGTGTGTGTGTGTGTGTGTGTGTGTGACACTAGGGATGGAACCCAGGGGCATTCTACCTCCAAGCTACACCCTCAGCCTTTGTTAATTTTTATTTTGAAAAAAGATCTCACTAAGTTTTTGAGGCAGGCCTTGAACCTGTGATCTTCCCGCCTCAGTCTCCGGAGTCCTGGGATTACAGGTGTGTGCCACCATGCGTGGCTCGGGACGCTCTTTCTATAAAGGGCCAGATAAAGAGAAGCAGAGGAGACACATGTATGCTCAATCATGATGTATTAACCCGGAGGGCACATACTGCAGAGCAGTTATTCCTCCTGTAAAGTCAAATTGACGTCAAAGACTTTGAATGTGCATACTGATTGCCTTTGAGTTCAGTCTTATCTCGTCCCCATCATACCAATCACCACCTTCTTTCCCTTCAAACGGTGGCCACATCAAGCTGGGTCTGAGCATGCCTCAGGCTTACTTTCTTAGGGAAAAATCAGGCATTACCTCACTTTCTGAAAACATGCCCAACAGAAACAGAATACCTCTCTATGAGGAGCAGGGAGCGATACTAACATGTACCAGTTTGGTTAGTAATTTGCTCAATTCAAGGTCCACAGAACATTTAGAGTTGGGCTCAATGGGTAGCTTTGGAAAGCTTCCCCCCAATATATATGTGTGCATATATATGTATATCACGTATGTATAAAAAT
Source organism: Muscardinus avellanarius (assembly GCF_963383645.1). Lineage (NCBI taxonomy): Eukaryota > Metazoa > Chordata > Mammalia > Rodentia > Gliridae > Muscardinus > Muscardinus avellanarius. Next base: position 167,491,530 of record NC_137787.1, read on the forward strand.
ATATATAATTTAAAAATAGTACTGGGAATATAACCTGGAGGTTATATTTTTTATTTATTTTTATTTTTTATTATTATTATTTTTGGTGGTACTGGGGTTCCTGGAAACCCTTCTATCTCCAGGCTACACTCCCAGACCTATTTTTATATATTTTTATTTGGAAGCAGGGTCTCTTAAGCCAGAGAGGCTGGCTTCAAACCTATGCAATTCTCCTGTATCTGCCTCCCAAGTGCGGGGATTACAAGCATGCGGTACCACGCCCGGCTATATATATTTTTATTTTGAAACAGAGTCTTACTAGGTTGCTGAGGCTGGCCTTGAACCTAATATCCTCCTGTCTCAGCCTCTTTTCAAATATTGGAATTATAATCGTGCCTGGCTTTATATATATTTTTAGTAAGTGGGAGAGTGATCTTCCATATAAAACAGATATGTGGTTTGCACACAATGAATATGATTTTGGTCTTTGCTAGGCAAAATGGAAGTAGTGATGCAATATTTCAACAAAAATATATTTCATAGAACAAACCAAGTGAGAAGAATGTTCCTTGCAAGCACAAATATTGATTCATTAAAAAAACTGTTGAAATAGAATTGTTCATAAGCTATTATTGCTGTTCCCATAAAAATATTTTCTGTTTAAATTCATAACAAACATTCTGAGGAGAAATGTCTTTTCTAGGTCCCATTTAACAATATAATAACTTTGTTTTCAAAATTTCATTTTATTCCAGCTAGAAGATATATGACCTTGTTATATGAAGCAATCACTTTATTTCTACAGCATTATTATTGGAATACATGATTATAAGGTTGTACAGAGGGTGTAAAGCATAACTTGTAATAGTTTAAACTATGCTATGCAACTGAGGGTGATGTAGGAATTATTGCAATAAGTCATAAACAAGTTGATATGTTAAGATGTTTGCAGCTTTTGATAGCAATGTGATCATTTGTATTTTATAATGAGACTAATAACTGCTATGAATGAGTAATCTAGCATAATTTCATAGATTAAATAAAGAAATGAGAAAAATAAAATACCAGGTAAGATTGTGAATGCCTTAAGAATAGGAAGATGTCACCGAGTTTCTGGTCCTGAAGCTTGAATGTGTGGTTCTTAGAAGGTCATATGACAGGTGATTTCTTGGAGATGTTCCCCAAAACTTTAAGATTTTATCATGCACAAACATTCCTGAACTGTGATCCTTCTGCCTCTAGGTCTTTGAGATGCTCTTCTTTGCCTAAAACTCCTTTCGTAGCCAGGCATGGTGGTACATGCTTGTAATCCCAGTATTTGGGAGACTGAGACAGGAGGATTGTAGGTTTGTGGTCAGCCTCAGCTACTTAGTGAGGCTCTCCAGAACTTAGTGAGACCCTGTTTCAAAATAAAGAATAAGAAATAGGGCTGGAGGTGTAGCTTGGATGTAGAATACCTCTGTGTTTAATCTCCAGTATAGAAAAAAAAGGGGAAGGAATATATATATATTCCCATTTATATATAATATATAATATATGATATAATACATATGATATATAATATATGATATATATAAATTATATATATTTCCTTTCTTTTCCTCTGTCTTATTCTGAAAAAAGTCCTAGTAATAGTTTGGATCTTGCCTTAGATATCTTTATTTCTGAAAGGTGCCTTGAGCATGCCATTCCTCTGGTCCCCGATAACTGAACTGTGCCCCTTTCTTTTTTATTTTTTTGTACTGAGGATGGAAACCAAGGGTGCTTTAACACTAAGCTATATCCACAGCCCTTTTTAAAAAATTTAAATTTTGAGACAGGGTCTCACAAAGGTTGCTCAGGCTAGCCTCAAACTTGTGATCCTCCTGCTTCAACCTCCCTTGTTTGTAGGATTACAGACACATACCACTGTACCTGGCAATGTGCCACCTACTTTGGACTGCAATTTTGCATTGAATTTCTTCATCTGTATTCGCTGGCATGGCATTTATTAGTGTTAATATTCTGCAAACAAGGAGGAGGGTTTGGCTGACATGGCAGCATTTTATACCCAGCTCTGGCATAGAATCTGGAAATAGTAGATAGTTAAGTCAATTGAATGAATAGGTCTTTATTTGCATAGAATTCATCATAACTCCCTTGTACCAGGCCATTCGATACCAACTTGACACTTGTTTTATTGGAAGAGATGGCTAATTTAAAGAAGAAGTAGAAAAAATAAATGCCCTCTTGGTTTCCCAAGAAACTTCAACTTTTGCTCCATGGATATATTTAACAAAGATGATAGTCATCTTTCATCTAATAAAGACTCCAAATTTCCACCTGACTGTGAAGTTCAGAGTCAACTTGGCTCATGTCAGTCATTTATAAAGCCATTTTTTTTTTCCATATCACCTTTTTTTTTTTTTTGGGCACGGACTTGATTCTCAGGAACACTCTCCCCACAGGGGGCAAAGTTAGCCTCAGGCAGCCAATTCTGTGCGCAGTTTGGGAGGCCTGGCTGGTCCCGCTTTGGCCACACTCCTGCCAGGGTTCAGTTCATAGACGTGGTGCTATAAAATGCTAGCCAACTAGAGGTGTGTGCTGATCCCGGGCAGGCAAAGTAGGATGCCCACAATGAAAAAGGGTTTGTTGCTGGCAAAAATGGAAACAAAGAAAATGTGGTGGCACATACAAAGCTTGGCTCCACACTTCTGTGGAAGTAAACACTGCGTTTCCTGGAAAGCTGTCACTGTTGGCTTGGGTCGGGCATCTTGACTTTATTGATCGGTATGGTCCAGCATTTTCAATAATGTGTAGAAACTAACCAGAGAGCATTTTAAACAGTTGCCTCATTCACATACTGGCTCATACCACAACATGTATGTCCCAAGGGCTAGGGATACAGGAATGAACGGGAAACAACACAGTTTTTGCCTGGGTGGAAATTTCATTCCGTCGTATGTGGGGTAGGGTCACAGAATCAGACAAAAACCAAGCAAATATGACAAGGTTGTTAAAGAAGTCTTGGAGAGAGCAGACATGGGGCCAACTATCATTTCCTTCTAGTCTTTCTTCAGTACCATCTCCATTGAGCGTCTCCCTGCTCCTCCATTTCAGAACGACCTGTTTCGTCTTGCTCGTCTCATCCCCACCCCTTTTATAGCTCCGATGACTTGCAGTATTCCATTATTTACTCTTAATTTAAACACTAAATTTAGCCAGGCATGGTTGTGGATGCCCATAATCTCAGTACTTGGAGACTGAGACAGGAGGATCACAGGTTTGAAACCAGCCTTAGAAACTTAGTGGGAGCCCTCACGATTTAGTGAGACCCTGTTTCAAAACAATAACAACAAAAACAATAAAAAATGAGAAAAGTTAAAAAGGGCTGGGGGTGTAGCTCGGAGTTAGAATGATCCTGCATTCAATCTCCAGTACAAGAACAACAAAAATAAATAAAAAATGAATGAACACTAAGTTTGCAGATTTAGTTATCATTTGCCATCCTCCGTCCACTAGAATATAAACCCCATGAGGGAAGAGAGCGTCTTCCAGTTTTGATCACTGATGCATCTTCCAGAGCTGGGTCTATAGCAGATGCTTGCCGAGTAGCTATTCAATGAATGGATGAGATGGAGACATGCCCTCTAGACATGGAGGACGGAGACGGCCTCCTGTGAGCATGACGGGAAGAGAGAGGAATGAGCTTAGGATGACGTGGGAGGAAAATACTTCAGTCAATGAAAGCAGCAGATGAAGAGGAAAGAACGTGGAGTATTCCAGAAGTGAAACAAAGGCTGGCGGGCTGCGGTGGAGTGAGCAGAGGGGTGAGCGGCGTCAGCAAAGCTGGGGAGAGACACGGGCCAGTTCACCTGGGGCGGGCAGCCTGTGGGAAGCAGTTCAGACTTTAGTGTCATGGGAAGCCACGGAATAGTTGGAAGGAAGGAAACTCATGATCTGAACTAGGTTTTTGTCCAGTGTTTCTTGAATCTGTCCAGAGTTCTTGCTTTGTCCGAGTCACTTTCAACCCCTCCCCTGAAGTCTGTTAATGGGTTTTCCTCAGATACCGCTGTTCCTCTCTTATCCTCCCCGACTGGTGGCCGGATCTACAGTCATTTTCCTGCTGAACCTGCAGTGGCCTTTCATTATGCCTAAGACCCCATCTCCAGGTGGCCTGCAGGAGGTCCCCATGGCCTCTCCTGCTGTCCTTCCCCATAGCGCCCTCTCTCTTGCGCACTCTTTGTCACCACACTGGCCATGGGGACTGTGGGAACACACCAGGTTGCCTCCTGCTTAGGCCTTCTGCAGGCTTCTCTGATCCTCCACGTGTGTTTCAATATCACGTGATATATTTCAACATCACTTCTGCAGGGAGACCCTCCTCCAACCATCACTCTGGTTACCCACTCTCATAGTGCCTTGAACTTTTCTTTGATGACTTTGTGTCAGGTACTTAATTATTTTATTTAAAAAAATCTTGCTTCTTTTTATTTAGTTAAATTTTTTTTTTTTTTTTTAGTGGTTATTTTAGTCCATTTTGCTGTCCTTGTGACCAAAATGCCTGACATGAACAGTATAATGAGGAAAGTTTACTTGGGTTGTGGCTTCAGAGGTATAGTCTATAGTCAGCTGGCTCCAAGGTAGACATCATTGGGGGCAAGAGAAGAGCTGAGCTCGACTCAAGGGTGGCTGGAGAGAGCCAGAGAGACAACTACAGATTCCACACAATATCCATTAAATTACTAAGGTCATTCTTCACAGACACAGAAAAATCAGTACTTAAATTAATTTGGATCAACAAAAATCCCAGAATAGTCAAAGTAGTTCTCAGCAACAAAAACCATGCAGGAGGACTCACAATACCTGACTTTATACTACAAAGCCATAGTGATAAAAACAGCATGGCACTGGCACAAAAACAGATACATAACCAACGGAGCAGAATAGAAGACTCAGAAACAAGTCCGCAAACTTGCAGCCAATTGATTTTTGACAGAGAGGTCAGAAACATACACTGGAACAAAGATAGCCTCTTCAGCAAATGGTGTTGGCAAGACTGGTTAACCATATGCAGAAAGATGGAAATAAATCCTACTTTCTCATTCTGCACAAGAGTCAATTCAAGATGGATCAAAGACTTAGAAATTAGACCAGAGACTTTGAGGCTCCTTGAAGAGGGCATAGGTCCAACACTGCAACACATAGGCACAGGTGAAAACTTTCTCAACAAGATCTCAAAGGCACAAGAAAGTAAAACGTGGATTAATACGTGGGATTGCATGAAACAACCAGAGAGGAAGTGAGGAGGGACAGGTATAGTCCTCAAGGCCACACCCGAGTGACCTATCTCTTTTAGCCACATCCAGCCTGCTAAGTTACCACCCAGTAAATCCATTTAAATGATCAGTCCTTCAGTGAATTTATTCATTGGTGAGATCAGAGCCCTGACTCAATGATTTCACTGCTAGATATTCTTGCATATGGAACATGCTTTCAACACATGAGTCCTTGGGGGGATGTTTCAAACCCAAACCGTAACAGTGGTGCTGGGGATGGGACCCATGGCCTTGCACATGCTGGGCAAGTGCTCTACCACTGAGGTATACCCCCATCACACCTGATAACTACATTTAAAGGTCTCTTTCTCCCAGCACTGTAATCCCCATGAGGGCCAGGACTGTGTGTATCTGATTTTCATCCAGTATAGAACCTGATGGTTGATGCTCAATACTAACTGGTAAAAATTTAAATAGATTAGTTTAAACAAAACTGGATTAGATTTGTCTTTTAGATAATTTTTATTCATGGGCTTTACACTCATTTAGTTTTGCCCTTTTTCCCCCTTCCTCTTTATTAACATTTTATTTTCCATTTTATCCTTCTTTTACTTCTTCAATCTAATCTAGTAGTCTTTCTTTACTCTGCTTTCTCACAGTGATAATATTAGGTCCTATGTTATGACAAGAGATGACAAAAGGTGACAGTGCCATCCTCATCTCTTCCTCCCTACCATGGGAGCAGCAGGCCTCCTGCAAACAAGGGGTCAGGTTAAGTCACTCGCTGGGCCTATGACTCATGACTCCTTTTCCAGCATAGATGGACGGCTCTACCATGGTAAGGAAAGTGTCTCCCTCTGGAATTCTAGTTTTTAGTAAATATCCTCCTACCAGCTTCAATCAAGGGAGAAGCTTTTTTTAAAATTAATTTTTATTCATGCATTATAATTATACACAAGAGTGGATTTATTGTGACATATTTGTGTATACACAGAAGATAATTTGGTCAATTTCATTCCCCAGTACTCCCCCTTACCTCTCCTCATCCCTCCCCTTCATCTCCTTCTTCTCTATTGATCTCAAAGGAGAAAATTGACAGTGGGACCATGCTCCATGACCACCATACCACTCTTTGGGATGGCCCCGGCAGAGGGAGATTGCTAGTGTGAGACCCTCTGGAGGGAACAAGCCAGGCAGGGAAAGTAGGCACACAGTACATGGTATGGCCAAGGGTAAAGCCATTGTAATGTGCAGAATAAGAATTTCTCATGGGAGCTTGTTGGAAGGGGCTGTACCAGCTGTGATGAGTGTCAGAGGAGCACCCACCAGCCTCCTGGTCCTTCAGAGGGACCTGGACCTGTAGGTGCTCTTAGAAGAAGTCAATCATTAGAACCCATCGGCACCCAGCTAGGGTGAAAGAATCATTCCTCAAAATGGGACCAGGACTGTGTACAGGACTGTGGACAGAGCTGGAGGTCCTTTAGCAGGTGCAGGGAGGACCGATGGCGAGGACTACAGTGGTACATAGACTGGGAAGCAGGAAGTCAGCCTTGCGTGGCTTCGGGGGCTGGTTGGCTCCATGGGGCTCAGCCCTGTGCCAGGATTTGGCTTTACAGCTGCCCCACCCAACATGGCTGCGGCGATGCAGGTCACGTGCCTCTCCCTTAACCACAGAGTGTGGTTAAAGATGAAACCTGTGTGGCAAAGAGGGCCAGCCCTGGCTCCTAACAAAGAGCTTTCAACCAAGCTATAAACCGGGTGAATCATAGTCCTCTCAGCTTCTCTTCTCCTGTGTAGTTTTAATCCTCTTCTTTGTTTCCAAGCTGATCTCATCATTTCTATCCGTTTGTCCAAGTTAACCTAAACTCCTTATAACTCTCAAATTATTTTTTTCTAATAGCTTATATTTCATTTCAGGCATCTACATAGGATATACGTACATTGCCAACAATAACCATCTGGCTGGCTGACTATTTGACCCGTTGGGGTCCTCTCAGGTTCCCCGGAGATGGCTGGGTGATTCTTCTCTCATGGTGGCTTCTCTATTATAAGAGAAGTTTTGAATAGAAACTTTCTCTGTGGGAGAGTAATTAGAGAAAGAAACCCTTAAAATGATTAAAGGTTTTAAGTCAAGTATTTTCACTTGTAGGATCTGAAAAATGGACAAAAGCATGGCTAACTGGAAGTTACTGTTTAGGAAAAGAAACAGGATAGACCTGTTACCCATGAAAGGTTCTGGTCAACTTATTTAATTTATGAATCAATTTATTTTCTTCTTATTTACTTACTTATAGCTAGGTGGTAAGTAGTGATATTTCAAGGTATCTTCACCATAAGAGACATTTATTTAGCCAGAATTTTCACACGCCTCAATTCTGTACTTGAGCATAGGTTTAAAGCTTGGTTTATGGTAAAGTGGAGCATTTCCCTTGCGTTATTTGGCAATGGGTGTAAAAAGGTGAAATTTTGTGTTTTATTACAATAGGGTGCTAAGGAAGATGACTAACTCTCCTTATTTGGAGAACAGGAAGTGGTCTAGGATTGAGGTCCAAAAAAAATCAAATTCGTTTGATGTTACCAGTTGTGACCTGCCTTGATGTGGCTTCTTCAGATGCAACTAGAACTAAAAATTGTGACATCCGAAAGTGGTGGGAGAGTTTGAGGTACATTAGTCAGAACCTGCTACTTGAAATTTCACCTCTGAAGTCATTATTCCCAGGGAGAAGAACTGGCCTTACAAAATCTCTGTAATTATCATTTTCTGGAGTGATGGAGAAGAAGGACATCTTCTAAGACCAAGAATTCATTATAATCATTTTTTAAATTTTATTTTGGTGGAGCTGAGGATCAAACCCGGGGCATCACACATGCTAGGCAAGCGTGCTACCACTGAGCTTCAGCCCAGCCCAAGAATTAATGGACATAGCAGATTGAGGATCCTTTCTAAGCCATTCAGATTCTTTTGTTTGATGTCTTAGTTTCTCCCACTCATATCGATGACAGTTCTACTTTTTCTCCTTTTTGAATGAATATGAAAAAGGCAATGTATGGTACTGGTGCCTGCATCAGGATGATCTGATGTTTTAAAGATGTTTAAGTTCAGCCAGGCAGGGTGGCACACTTCTGTAACCCCCAGTCCTTGGGCTTCAAAGGAGGATCAAAGGTTTGAGGCCAACTTAGCCAAATTCTGTTTCAAAATAAAAATATAACAGAAAAGGACTGGGACATAGATCAGAGATAGAATGCCCCAGTAGAATTTAAGTTTTAGAAACTGGATTTTTCTTAATCTTCCTAAGTTATTTTTTAGTACCCTAAAAGTTGGGAACTATTGGATTCTAGTGTAGCTTCATATATAATGAATGCTTTGGTTGATACTGTTGCTATTACCTGAATTAGTTTTAGTAAAAACTGAAGTTGAGAGAGAGACCTTTACTGACTATGCTTATCAAATGAACTTTTTTTTTTTTTTTTTTTTTTGGTGGTACTGGGGTTCCTGGAAACCCTTCTACCTCCAGGCTATACTCCCAGACCTATTTTATACTTTCTTATTTGGAAACAGGGTCTCTTAAGCCAGCTGCGCGATCCTCCTGTCTCCGCCTCCCAAGCACGGGGATTACAAGTGTGCGCCACCATGCCCGGCTCAAATGACCTTTTTAAAAAGAAAATAACTACACTGGGCATAATCAAACTGTCATCTATTTTAGTTCCTTCCATTCTTGAGCTAGAATATTCTAGGCCAGAGGTTCTAAAACTCAGCAGCACGTTAGAATCACTCCGAAGGTTTGTTAAAATACAAATGGCTAGGCCTCCTCCCGATGTTTCTGATTCAGTAGACCTGGGCTGAGCCCTGAGGGTTAAGTATGTATGTGTGCGTGTGTGCGTGTGTGAGTACGCGCGTGTGTGTTCCCATATAGTTTAGTCTGCTAGGGTGGCCACAAATAACAAATTACCACTGAATTGGTTGTTTAAATAACAGAAATTCATTATCTCACAATTCTAGAAGCTGAAAATTCAAGATCAAGGTGTCAGCAAGCCTGGTTTCTATGAGGTCTCTCTCCTTGGCTGACCCATGTCCCCATCTTCATATGGCTGTCCCTTCAGTGCACCCCTATACCCCTGTAATCTTTTCTGTGAGTCCAAATTTTCTCGTGTTATTAGGATATGGGTCAGATTGGGTGAGGACCTACTCTTCAACATCATTTTAACTTTACTCATCCTTTTAAAGGTCCTCTCTTTAAATACAGTAACATGCTGCATTTCTATTGGTGGTTAGAGATTGAACATATGAATTTTGGGGAGGGCATGGTATCACAGTCCACTCATAACAGGATATGATGCTAAGGCTGTAGACTCGGGGCCACACTTTGAAAACCACAGCCCTAGACTTGCCTCAACAGAGAGAGAATGATCTTTGTGTGTGTGTGTGTGTGTGTGTGTGTGTGTGTGTGTGTGTGTATTTCTGGGGATTGAACCCAGGGGCATTCTGCCGCCAAGCTATACCCCCCAATCCTGTTTTTTATTCTTTATTTTGAAACTCACTACATTGCATTGGCCTCCTATTGCTGAGGCTGTCCTCAGACCTGTGACCTTCCTGTCAGTCTCCCAAGTACTGGGATTACAAGACTTGTACCACCATGCCTGGCTTAAGGAAAATGTCTTCTGAGCAAACATTTCTGTATTTGGTTTGGAAGTTCTTGGCTTTCTATTCTTCCTACCAAGTTTCTCTCTATGGCCTTTGTACTTCTTTGCTTTAATGACTATTCTTGGCAGGTCATTATCCCATCTGTAGTCTACTCCTCTCTGTCTTCAGTGAGTAATTGCCAGATACCAGCCAGGGAGTCTTGCCTGCAGCTCACACTTAGTATATCCAGACTGGAGCTCATCCTGTCTCTCCCTTCTTCCTGGTAACTGTTTCTGCTCGTGACATGTCTACTTCCTAGACGTGTGTGTGTGTGTGTGTGTGTGTGTGTGTGTGTGTGTGTGTGTGTTTTACTGGGGATAGAACCCAGGGGGCATTCTACCTCCAAGCTACACCCTGGCCCTATTTTTTATTCCTTTTTTTTGTGGGTCTGTGGATGGAACCCAAGGACATTCGACCTCCAAGCTACACCTCTGCCCTATTATTTTATTCTTTATTTTGAGACAGGGTCTCGCTAAGTTGCGGAGTGCCTCCCTAAGTAGCTGAGGCTGTCCACGAACCACGATCCTCCAGTCTCAGCCTCCTGAATGCTGGGATTACAAGCGTGCGCCACCACGCCTGGCTTTTATTCTTTATTTTGAAACAGGGTTTCATAAGTTGCAAAGGGCCTCCCTAAGTAGCTGAGGCTGTCTGCGAACCCCGATCCTCTGAACCCCGATCCTCTGGTCTCAGCCTCCCAAATGCCAGGATTACAAGCGTGCATCACCACACCTGGCCACTCGCAAGACATTTAAACAGAATCATAGGGTCATACTTTCTGTTTTCTTCTTCTTTGCTCCCAGTGTCTCATCACTAAGCTGAGTAGCCTCTCCCTTTGCCATCATCTCCCCAGCATCCAGTATTCCAGCCTCACCCAGTCTCTCCTCAAGACTGCAATAGTCTTTTAGGCAGAATCCCCTCTTTGTCGTCTCCCCCCCTTTACTGAGCAACAGTACCAACTGTCTGTTGGAACCGGAGTAAACTTAAAGCAAAATTCAAGAGTTTTCTTGTGGTCTATTCCATGTGCAATGTGCCTGGCCCCAAACATTCAGGAACCTATCCAAAAAAGAGGAGGAGGAGCGAGCAGGTAGAAAGCCCTTGGCTTCAATACTCAGTACTAAATAAGTAAATATATAATACATATAAAAATTAAAAAATAGGGTTGGAGATATAGCTAGAGGTAGAATGCTCTTAGGTTCAATCCCCAGTACCAAATAAGTAAGTATATAATGCATATTAAAAAATAGGGCTGGAGGTGTAGCTCAGAGGTAGAATGCTTTTGGTTCAATCCCCAGTACCAAATACACAGGTAAATAAATAAGCAATAAATATAAAAATACAAAATAAAATAGCCTGGAGGTGCAGTTCAGAGGTAGAATACCTCTGGGTTCAATCCTCAGGACCCAAAAATAAAAAATAAGAAAAAAAACACCCCAAAATGTGAGCAGGAGAGAAGTAGGGCATTCAAGTTGGAGAAGCAACATGATCACAGGGAAGAGTTTGAAAAGTCAGAGGATGTCCGTCTGCTTGGCAATGTGGGGTGTGGTACGAGCTGCCCGGTGCCCAGCATCCCTGTACGCTCGGGCTCTGGGTCTTACACACGCAGGATGAACCTCTTCACACATTTTGGGCTCTAGGTGCCTCACTCGGCCACGCCCTGGCCTGGCTTGATAGACTAAACTATGCACGAAGCATCCTGGTGGCCAGCCATGTCGGGAGGTCGGCCGGTCAGCCCTTCCTAATTTTAAGCAAAAGGAGAAAAAGCTGCTCCCACACACAAGAAGAAAGTCCAGTGGTCTGCGTCAGTGCTAGATGACAATGGAGTGGTCTCTCCATCAAGGAAGATTTTTGTTGGTAACTGGCATAGTGATTTCTTATAGACTGTACCCCAGATAGAAATGACTATGGTTTTTCTTCCCATGGTCATTTTGAGGTTTTGAGTAGCCTTGGAGCCTTTCATGCTTAACCTCATCAGATCTGGATCTGAGGAAATATTTGGACATTTGCTATGATGCTAATATAGCTGACACCTGCTGTTGAGCCACACAATGAGGGTTGTGGGGAGTCCCCTGCACTCTCCCCGTGTGGCCCGGCAGCACACGCTCATGTGCACCAGAGTAGTGGTGTTTTGTGTTTACCTGTGCACTACGGGAGGGGAGCGAATGCTGTTAGGTCCTCAGTTGCTCCAGTTTGAGATTCTTATGGCTCACATGGATTGAGTATAAAGACAAGAAGTATAAAAGTACAAAACCTTTTAAAAGAAAAGCAAGTTGGACCAGGTGTGGTGGTGCACACCTGTAATCCCAGTACTTGGAAGGCTGAGACAAGAGGATTGCGGGTTTAAAGACAGCCCCAACACAGGGCATGGTGGCGCACGCTTTTAATCCCTGCGCTTGGGAGGTGGAGACAGGAGGATTGTGCTAGTTTGAAGCCAGCCGTGCTGGCTTAAGAGACCCTGTTTCCAAATTAAAAAAAAAAAAAAAAAAAAAAAAATATATATATATATATATATATATATATATATATATATATATATATATATCCTGGATATACATACATATGTATATACATACATATGTAGCCCGGAGGTAGAAGAGTTTCCAGAAACCCCAGTGCCAGCAAAAAAAAAAAAAAAAAAAAAAAAAAAAAGAACTTAGTGTGGCCCTTTGCAACTTAGTGAGAGTTTTTGTGAAAATAAAAAAATAAAATAAAGCTCAGAGGTAGAATGCCCCTGGCTGCAATTCTCAGTAACACACACACACACACACACACACACACACACACACAGAGTAATATGGGAAATGAAAAAAGTTGGTTACACTGTGTGTTTACAATATCAAAAAAGCATTAAATGCCATGGTCTTCTTTCCTAAGGTCTTAAAGTTCCAGAGTTGGGCACGGTGGCACATGCCCGTAATCCCAGCTACTCCAGAGGCGGAGGCAAGAGAATCACAAGTTCAAGGCCAGCCTTAGCTGCTTAGTGAGACCCTTTCTCAACATAAAATTGAAAAATAAAAAGGGCTGAGTGGTAGAGTGCTTACTTCGCCTGTGCAAGAGCCTCAGTTCCATCCCTAATTCCAAAGACAGAAAAAAAAGAAAGAAAAGAAATTGAATTCTAAGCTTATAATTCTCCTAACCAAGCCGGGCGTGGTGGCGCACGCTTGTAATCCCCGTGCTTGGGAGGCTGAGACAGGAGGATCGCGCAGGTTCGAAGCCAGCCTCAGCTACTGAGTGAGGCTCTCAGCAACTTAGTGAGACCCTGTTTCCAAATAATAATAATAAAAAAAGGTCTGGGAGTATAGCCCGGAGGTAGAAAGCCTCTGGGTTCCACCCCCAGTACCACCAAAAAATAATTCTTCTAACCATGTGTTCTAGACCCTGATTATCCTTCTAATATAGTCAGTAATTATTGGGAACTCCATACTAATGTATGGCCTACCTGTAGCTGTCTGATAGAGGGGTAGGAAAAAGGTTATAGAAACTACAAGTGTTAACTGTAATTTACTGAGAGATCTTCTAGATGCCAGGCTCTAGCCACACATTAGCTCATAAATCCCATTGTTCCTACCTCTAACTAAAGACAGGAGAAAGAGTCTTGTAGAGATATTACATTTCTTATCCAGTGGCCATCTGGCTTACGTTGTCCCTTTTCAGATGCTAACCCACTTCCGCTCAGTGGAACATCTGTGACCAACTTCAAGTGTAGGAAAGTTACTATCATTATTAATGATATTTGTAGTATTGGGGTTGAACCCAAGGCTTCACATGTGCTAGACAAGTTTTCTACCAGTGAGTTACATCTCTAGCTCTATTTATTTACATTTTTTTTTTTTTTGGCGGGTCTGGGGATGGAACCCAGGGGGATTCAACCTCCGAGCTACCCCCCCAGCCCTATTTTTTATTCTTTATTTTGAAACAGGGTCTCACTAAGTTGCGGAGGGCCTCACTAAGTAGCTGAGGCAGTCTGCGAACCGCGATCCTCTGGTCTCCGGAATGCTGGGATCACATTCTATTCATTTACATTTTTATTTTGAGACAGGGCCTCTTTAGTTACTGAGGCAGGTCTTGAACTTGTGATCGCCTGCTTTAGCCTCCCAAGTAGGTGGGATTATAGGTACATGCCACCTTGCCCAGCTAGACAAATTATTTTTAATATGAGGTTCGAACGTTGATTTTTTTTATAACTTCTGCTTATTGGTCCTAATTGGATCCTTAGCACTAAAGTTTTCAAAATATGCAAAAATAACTGTCATATTCACATCCATTTCTTGTCTCCTGGTTGTAAATTCAAGTTCCTCACATGGCCTACTTTCAAACTTATTCTTCATTGAAGTTGTTTTTCTTTGGATATGTGTTAGTTTGCCTATAAACTTTTACATACATTAAACATAGTAATGCACCTGTCACTTCCTTCCTCCCTCCCTCTCTTCCTCCTTCATTTTCTTTTTCAGTACTGGGGTTTGAACCCAGGGTCTTTCTACTTGAATCTATACCCCCAGCCCTTTCTATTTTATTTTATTTTGTTGTGGTACTGGGGGTGGAACCCAGGGGCTTTTCTACCTCTGGGCAATACTCCCAGACCTATTTTTATACTTTATTTGGAATCAGGGCCTCTCTCACTAAGTTGCTGAGAGCCTCACTAAGTAGCTCATGCTGGCTTCGAATCTGTGCAATCCTCCTGTCACGGCCTCCCACGCGCTGGGATTACAAGTGTGTGCCATCACGCCTGGCTTCTATTTTATTTTTATAAATTTTGAAATAGGGTCTCACCAGGTTGCTGAAGCTGGCCTCGAACCTGCAATCCTCCTATCTCAATTTTACAAGTACTGGGATTACAGGTATGTGTCACCATGCCCAGCTCTGCCTGTGAATATCTAAATGCAGAATTTATAAGAACAGATGATCACCTCTCTTATCCTAGATATTATATTTATATTAATGAAATCTGGAGTTTTATTACATTTTTAGGGTACCAGGAAGGAAGGTTAGTATGTTATATTTGCCTTTCATATTGCTGAAAATTATTAAATCTTTTTCACATTTGCATTTGCTAGGCATTGCTACCTCCATCCTCTGTTTCTGTAGTTGGAGGTTTTTCTGGATGCAAACACAGTTGTTACATTTGTCTTAGAGAACATTTTGTTTAATTCAGTCCATTGCTTCAGGTGCTTAAGATCTTTTTGGAGATTGATTTTTGCCGTCCACTGTCCTCACCACCACTCCAAGCCTGGGTACATCTGCTTGTTGGAACCCCTGCTCTCAGCTGGGCGTGGTGGCACATGCTTGAAATCCCAGAATTTGGGAGGCTGAGACAGGAGGATCACGGTTTGAGGACACCGTCAGCTACTACTACATTCTCAGCTACTATTGAGGCCGTTGCAACTCAGTGAGACCCTGTTTCAGAATAAAAAATAGGGCTGGGGGCGTAGCTCAGAGGTAGAATCCCCCTGGGCACCATCCCCAGTACCACAAGCAAAACAAAACAAAAAAACCCTGCTCTCTACATTTTTTGAACAGTATAACTTATCAGCATGGCCGAGGCTTGGCCAGTTGTTGGCACTTTCTATCTGGTTGACACTGATTCCTCAGAAAGAGACCACTCCCCAGCACCTGCCAATCAGGTGATCTATTCTGCTCCTTTTGACATTCAGATCCTCTATTGTGTTTTCCTCTGTGAAGTGTTCTAAATTAAATTTTTTTTTGATTGATTAGTTCAGTGGTTCTCGAAGGAGCATGGTTTACCCACCTCCTCCACCTTCTCCAGGGAATATTTGGCAGTATCTAGAGATAATTTTTGTTGTTCCAACTGGAGAAGGTGTTCCTGGCATCTCTCTAATTGATAGATGGATGCCAAGGGCTCTGCTAAACATCCTAAAGTGTGCTGGTAAATACCCCACACCAAAGAGTTATCCAAAACGTCAGTAGTGCTGATGTTTGGTTGCCCTGTGTAGGACAACCCAGGCATGGTTTGATGGGCTTTACGCAAGGCCATGCCATCTGCCTGTGAAGAGCTACGTTTTGGTGACAAGGTTTTATGTCTGTCTGCTGACCCTTAATAGCCTAAATGTTCTCCCTACAGTGTCACCTCTGTAGCTCAGGCTGGGGAGTTAGTCTTAGTTTCATTACTGGAGACAGATGGTCATGAGTGAGTTAGCAGGATTTACTCTGGGCCTTATGCAACTGACTCTACAAGCTAAAACTTAGTCTCATTAGACGCTGGCTGTGTGCTATATGAAGATATAGGTTTTTGTCTTAATTTATGTGTATGTTAGAGTGAGATAATAATAGCTTTCCTCCAGCTATTTCATCAGGATATTTTGGAGAAAAAGGAGATAATGTAGGTGAGGGGTTTTGAACTCTTGGGATGGGAAAGTTACTATTAAAGTATTATAATGATAATTAGTAGTGGCAATCTGGTGTATGAAGGAACAAAGTACTTTATATACAGTGCTTTATACTCCAAAGAAAAGAACTAATTAAAGGAAACATGTTGTTCTGGTTCTAACTCATATACCTGTGGCCAGGATTGATCCCCAAACTATAAATGTGTCTTCCCACTATGACCGTAGAAGGTCCTACTGGGAACTCTCTCCCTGACCCATGACCAGTGATGGGTGGCCAGGGCCAAGATAGTGGGTGAGGAACAATAAGAAAATGTTTGCATGGCCTTGGACTGCAGAAGCACGTTTATTATTACTGAAAATGGAAACTCATGGGGTCCAGAAAGCCATCGTTTGATAAACTCTGCTCATTTTTATGTATGTTGCTATCTTTTAAAAAATATACTTCGATTAATGCGCTGTACTCTCACATCATAATAAAGTTCAGAGTGATAAGGGCATAAATGCACACAGCACTTGGTATATTTTCACGTTTTCTTGCACAGTTCTAAAGGATTTTCCAACACATACGAGGGGTTAGGAGACTTTTGAGCAGACGTGATGGCTTGTCCCAAGCATGTGTCCCTCTGGCATGCAACCTCGACTCCACGCTGCCTGCCCGCCTCACCTACTATTTGTCCCTGTCCCTGTGACTGCTGTGTGGCTGGCATCCACCCCCACCCTGGCGTGCCAAAGGAGTGAATGAACAATGGAATACCCTGGCACTGGCGGGTGTTTTAATAACTGTGGAAAATGAGGAATTTACAGATGTATGATTCAAGCTCCCACTTCAAAGGTCCTCAGCTGAAATCCTCCTGAAATTAGACGCAGTACCACGGAACACAATGCAACCTTTTGCATGGCTGCCCAGCATTACTATAAATCTGTGTGTGCACCGTTTGGGAACGTTACATTACTGGGAAACAGATGCCCGGCTTTCATCTGGAATTTATGTGTAGTGTTCAGAAGGTAGGTCCTGCCTGGGAAACAGGAGATATGTAATAGGAAGTAATTTGCAGTCAAGACTTGAAACAAACTTGGGCTCACTGACCAGCAGCTTAACCTAGATCTTCCTGGGCCTCAACGGCCTTCACTGTGTCCTGGTCCAGCACTCCACCGGGAAGAGAGACAAGTCTTCGCTTTCCTTTTCCTTTCTTGGTATGCCCTACTCCCTTAGCTATTTCTCAGTAGACACTGAAGCCCTTAGGATGTTTTTTAAGAACCATATCTCTTCCCCAATGGCTTCTTCTTCAGTCCTGTCCTCCTTAGCTGGGTGTTGGTTCCAGATCTGTTCTCTTTCCTTTCACTGATAGTTACTCCCACTCATTCAGGGCTTGGTGTGTCCTGCATTGCACAAGTGCTTATTAAACCTCACCTAACCTTGGGAGGTGTATATATATAAACACACACACACACACACACACACACACACACACATAATTCAGGGGGATTCTACCTTTGAGCTACACCCTCTATTTTTTATTCTTTATTTTGAAATAGGGTCTCACTGAGTTGCAGAGGGCCTCACTAAGTAGCTGAGGCTGTCTGCAAACCACGATCCTCCTGTCTCAGCCTCCCAAATGCTGAGATTAAAAGTGTGCGCCACCACACCCAGCTGGGAGGTAGATTTTTCTTTTTGTCCTCATTTATTTTTGTACATGAGAGATCAGCCTCAAAAAGTGTAAGTAACTTGATCTCATCTTAGTCACACAACTAAGATCCGAAGAAGAAAACGTAAGCCAGGTCCAAAGCCCAAACTCATACATTCAGTAATATTTTTACCACTTCTCACCTTAAACCCCAATCGTAAGCATTCCCATTTTTTTTTTTTTTAGATTAGCAGCAATGAAACTATTTAACATATTTCACAAAGAGCATTTATATTTAGCAGGCCCGACTTGGACACAGTGCCTGAATAGAAAGGCCTGATTGTTATTGTTAGATTTTCCCACACTGTGGCAAATGTTGAGGGCAGGGTGGAGCCCTTTGATTGTCTACCAAAAATACCACCCCAATGGGGGGGCCTGTTGTTGGTTAGCCTGATTCATTCAGTTCATCCCAGAGTTCTGGAAGCAGAGCTCTTAGGGGTATACTGATGTTTGTCCTCATGATTCTCATCTTTTCTTCTGGCTTCAAGGCTAACCAGTCTTCCTTCTGTATCGCTTTCTAAAATCCTAAAGCCTTGCATCCAAGTTGCTACCAAGTGATTCCTAGACTCTTCCTTCCCAAGGCCTGCCTCTTAGGCAGACACCACTGTGAAATAATGAACAGGAGCCGCCACCCAACCCTGTGCTGGGTTATTTGTGTGTGTGTGTGTGTGTGTGTGTGTGTGTGTGTGTGTGTGTATGTGTCTTTTTATCCTCACCAGAAAGGCTTTGAGAAATGCATTCAAATATTACTTTTGAGGAAATTAAATGAAGAAACGGAGACAATTCCAGAGATTTTCCCAAAGTCACGCTGCTTAGTGAATCTGGACTTTAGGTTGACGGAGCAATGGAGGCAACGTTAGGGGTTTGGCTGATGTGACATAACAATTCATTACATTTTTTACTAGCTCCATAATTACAAACTGGATAGTTATGCATGGTTGGTTGCGGTAGAGATTGATGACGGTTCAGTTAAGGATCAAAGAAAAATAATTTTCTTAGTTCTTTACTCATTTTTTTTTTTAAGGAAAAAAATGCATCCTAGTTTATTTCTTTTCCAGAGTTAAGTACAAGACAAGAAACCTGTGGAGTGTTGCTTTGAGACCAGGCTGGGTTTCAGTGTTACATAGTGGTACATCATCGACTGCTATTTCTGAGTCACCTGAGGTGACAGAGTGCTACTCCTGAGGCGATGGAGGCAACGGAGTGCTCCTCCTGAGGTGGTGGAGTGCTCCTCCTGAGGCGATGGAGTGCTCCTCCTGAGATGACAGAGTGCTCCTCCTGAGACAATGGAGTGCTCCTCCTGAGACCCTGGGGGAGAGGAAGGAGTCTAGGGCAGGGACAAAGAAAATCAGTCTGTCAAGTTAGTGCAAAGCTGCCTAAAGCTTTTTCTCCCTTCTTGCTAAATGTTAAAAGTATTTTAAGAGCCGGGCGTGGTGGCGCATGCTTGTAATCCCCGCGCTTGGGAGGTGGAGACAGGAGGATCGCTCAGGTTGAAGCCAGCCGCACGAGCTGGCTTAGGAGACCCTGTTTCCAAATAAAAATGTAAAATAGGTCTGGGAGTGTAGCCCCGAGGTAGAAGGGCTTCCAGGAACCCCAGTACCACCACCAAAATATATATATATATATATATTTTAAGGATATGTTCTCATTGAGTCTTTGCTTTGACAAAAATATTTTTGTTTTTCAGTGCTAAATATTTTTATAATTTTTTTTTTGCATCTGTGTGGTACTGGAGATTGAACCCGGGGAATCTTACCTCTGAACTATGTCCTCCAGCCCCATTTTATTTATCTTTTTATTTTGAAACAGGGTCTCACCAAGATGCTGAGAGTCGTGCTGAGTTGCTGAGACTGGCCTCGAATCTGTGATTCTCCTGTCTCAACCTCCCAAGTACTGGGATTACAAGCTTGTGCCATCATACCCAACTTCCTAAGTATTTTTTTAATTTTTTGATGTGATTTCTTCTGCATATTATGACTTATTTGGTAGTATGCTTGTGTGTGGGAGGCAGGGGGTACTGGGAATGAAAGTCAGGAACATTCTACTTCCAGCTACACCCTCAGCCCTTTTTATTTTTTATTTTGAAACAGGGTCTAGGTAGGTTGCTGAGAGTTTTGCCAGATTGCTGAGGGTGGTCTTAAACCTATGATCAGGATTCCTGTCTTAGCCTCTAAAGTACTGGGATTACTGGTGTGTGTGTGTGCCTGGGTAGAGAGTATACTTTTGAATTTCCAGTTGTAGAGGGTATTTTTCTCACCATTTCTGGGGATGGAACCCAGGTCCTTGAACATGCTAGGCAAGTGCCTTATGACTGTGCTACAACCCCAATTAATCACATTATATAAATTTTTAGCTTCTTTTTATGTTTAGTGGCCAATTTGATTACAGTGTGTTCCAAGAACATAGATGACCCATATACAACGATTCTCTGAACTGGTTGACAGATATTATTTTTTGGTCAAGTTTTTCTCTGTTGTGCATTTTACTTTATTTTATTTTATTTTATTTTATTTTATTTTATTTTATTTTATTTTTATGGTACTGGAGATTGAACCCGGGGGTATTCTATCTCTGAGCCACACCCCCAGCCAGAATTTTTATTTTCTACTTTGAAACAGGGTCTTGATTGATAAGTGCTGGTTTTCTCTTTATGTTGCTGAGGCTGTCCTTCAACCTGTGATCCTTCTGTCTCAGCCTCCCAGGTACTGGGATTATAGGTGTGTACCAATGTGCCGGGCTCCCACGTGCATTTTAGAAAAAAATATTTATTATCCAATAGTTTGGTTTAAAGTTTCTACATCTGTCCATTAATTTGAGCTCATTGATTTTGTTGTTGAGGTCTATTTCTTCGTGAAATTTTTTCTATTAACTTCTCAATAGATGAGACAGGTATGTTGAGAGCTCTTAACTATGATGAATGCTAATTTTGCAGTTCATTCATTGATTTTTACTTTCTAAAATTCCAAGATACTTTATGAGATGTAAACAAATATAGACTTGTTATGCCATACTGATTAATTTAATGTGTTTAAAAAGCATTATGTACCAGAAACATCTTTATCTTCAATAATGTATTCTTTAATGTCTATTTTGTCATTTGCTAATTTATTTTATTTTAATTTTTATTTTTTTATAAGTAGAACATATTGAGAGTGATGTACATTTATATTGTGCTTCATGCCCTTCCCTCTTCCTTTCCCTCCCCCCCAATAGAGAGTGTCCAGATTAATCATGTATTTATGCTATTACACATATTCATATGTAGCTCCTCCAGTGAACAACCTCAGCTTTCTTCCTCTCCTATCCTTCCATTCAAGCTTTGCTAAGATTTCCCTCCATCATCTGGAGTCCCTCTGGTATTACCACGACTCCCTAGCTTGGACATATTAGAGAAAACATCTGTCCCTTCTCTTTCTGTGCTTGACTAATCTCACTTAACATAATGCTCTCTAGTTCCTTCCATCTTCTTGCAAATGCTGTTATTTTATTTTTCTTTATTGCTGAATAGAATTCCATTGTGTGTATTTCCTATAATTTTGCAATCCATTCATCTGTTGATGGAGATCTAGGTTGCTTCCATATTTTGGCTATTACAGACTGTGCTGCTATGAACATGGGTATGCATGTGTTAACGTAGTTCTCTGATTTCAACCCCTTTGGAAAGATACCCAGGAGTGGTGTCCTAGTTTTTTAGGAGGGTTAGCATTGTTTGCATTCTTTTTACTTTGACCATTTTATGATTGTATATTTTGTAGGTATATTCTCTTGTGAAGGATACAAATCTTATTTATTTATTTATTTTTTGGTGCTGGGCATTGAACCCAGGGGCCTTCTAGCTTTGAACTACACTCCCAGTCTGACTTTTTATTCTTTATTTTTGAAACAGGGTTTCACTAAGTTTCAGAGGGCCTCACTAAGTAACTGAGGCTGGTCACACACCCAGGTTCCTCTCGTGTAAGCCTCCCGAGTACTGGGATTACAAGCATGTGCCATCATGCCTGGTTTAATTTTTCTATTTTAATAAGGCATATACCACTGTATTCCTGAAGCCAAAATATATTTGTGACTCTGACAACAACAACAAATGTAAAAGGTAGGGTTCTGATTTTCTTTCAGAATAACATTTTATTGATTTTATGTGTATATTTTTTTATATTTGCAGTACTGGGAATTGAACCCAGAGATATTCTACCTCTGAGCCACACCCCCAGCCCTATTTTTAATTTTAATTTTAATTTTGAAACAGGGTCTCACTAAGTTGCAGAGGGCCTCACTAAGTATCTGGGGCTAGATGCAAATTTTTGATCCTCCTGTCTCAGCCTCCCAAGTGCTGGAATTACAAGCGTGCACCACCATGTCTGGCTAAGTTTATTTAATATATTTAATAATATATAAATATATTTAGATATATTTAAAATGTACATATCATATCTATACAGCTAGATGAATCCTCATACACTGAACACACCCAAGTAAACACCTGTTAGTTCAAGAAAGCAAGTAATTCTCCTTCCTAACATCTTCCTCTCCTCATTACTACACTAACTTCTGACACCAAGGATTAGCAGCCTGCTTTTTACTAAATGTAACTGGAAAAAATGTGATATTCATGAGATCCACTCAGACTGTATTAACACTAGTTGTAGTGTATTCATTTGCATTGATATGTGGCATTCCATTGTGTGACTATACCCTATTGAACTTAAATATAATGTTGATGAGCATTTGAAAAATTTCCAGTTTTTTATTCTAAATACTGTGTTATGAACACACTTGTAGGGTTTCTCAATCCTGTTCTATGGTTTTCAGAATAGAAGTTTTGTCCATAAGACTTATTTTTAGGTATTCGATTTCTTTTAAATTCTACTACAGAGGGCATCATCTTCAATTTTTTATTTGTTTACAGTTGGTAAAAAATAAATCAACTTTTATACTGATATATCAGTCCATTTTTTACATTGATCTTGTGCCTTATGACACTGTCAAATTTAATTTTTAACTTTAATAGTTCGTAGGTCCTTTTGAATTTTCTAGGTTTATCAGCATGTCATTTTAAAAACAATGGTAATTTTATTTCTTCCTTCCTACTTTTTTTTTTTTTCAGTACTAGAGATTGAACCCGTGGCCTTGTATATGCTAGGCAAGCCCTCTACCACTGAACCACATCCCAGTCTTTTATTAATTATGTTGAGACAGGGTGGCCTTGACCTTCTTGCATCCTTCTGCTTCAGGCTCTTGAGTAGCTGTGATTACAGGTGAATGTCACCGTGCCTGGTTTCTTTCTACTTTTTATGCATCAATTTCTTTTTCTTAACTTATTGTACTTGCTAGAATCTCTAATACATTGTTTAATAAAAGTAGACATGGTCGACGTATTTGCCTTGGTCAGAATTTCAGGGTCCTGATTTTTTAACACTGCCAAAATATAAATCATTGGTTGGTAATAATTGTCTAATGGCTGGAATAAATTCTAAGTTTGCTTTCATCTGGTTTTTGTCTTATGATGTGCTTGCTAAATCATGGAAACAATATAATGTTTTCTATCAACTGACTTAATAATGGCTTCCTCGTCCTCCACTTTCTTTGTCTTCGTCTTCATCTTCTTTTGAGATATGGTCTTACTATGTTGCCCAGTTTGGTCTAGAACTCATGGGTCGATCCTCTTGCTACAGCTTCGCAAGTAGCTGGGGCTGTAGGTATCTGACATCGCACCTGGACTTTCTCATCTTATTTGTTTCTCTTTTGCACGTTACCCACCATGCTTCGATTTGTTTCTGGGTATCTGGTGTCTAGAGACTGCAGACTTTGTGCACAAGTCTACTGCCCTCTCTCAGTTCTCTAACTTGTTACCCTCCTTTTGCCATTTAGCAAGCTCGCAATTACAGGCTCCAGCAACTACAACAAAAAACAAATATACTTTTATGTTAGACATATTTAATATACAAGAAGAAATAAAGCTTGTAATCCCAGCATTGGGGGGTGGAGACTGGAGGATCGTAGTTCGTGGACAGCTTCAGCTACTTAATGAGGCTCTTTCTAACTCAGTGAGACTGTTCAAAACTAAAGAGACTAAAAAATAGGGCTGGGGGTGTAGCTTGGAGGTGCAATGCCCCTGGATTCCATCCCCAGTACCACAAAAAAAAAAAAAAAAAAGAGGAAATAAAGCTAAGAGGTTTGGATGGAGGTAAAGGGTGAGAGGAAGAGATTTTGAAAGTTTACAAACTTTTCTTAACCCAAGTGATCAATAGTATCCCTGTATACCTTTTTCTTTCATTGTCCTATTTCTCTGTGCTCTTTGATTCCCTATGATTTACCTGGTTTCCTCATTCCATCAGTTATGCCGGGTCTAAAGATTCTAAAGATTCTATGCGTTTTAAAGAGCAGTTCAGTGAGATTTTTAAATAACAGAAAATTTCCATTACTAATGAGAAACAACTTTTTAGAAGTTACTGTGAGAAGTTAAAGTTCATGTTGTAGATGCAAAGGAGCCCTGGGAAAAGAGGCTGCTCCTCCTCCTCCTCCTCCTCTTCCTCCTCCTCCTCCCCTCCTCCTCTCCTTCTCCTCCTCCTCTTTTCCTTTTCATCCTCTTCCTCCTCCTCCTCCTCTCCTCCTCCTCCTCCCCTCCTTCCCTCCTCCTCTTCCTCCTCCTCCTCCTCCTTCTCTTTTGGTACTAAGGATTGAACCCAGGGGCATTATACCTTCCAGTTATATACCCAGCACTTTTTATTTTTTTATATTGAAACAGGGTCTCACTGGGTTGCTGAGAATCTTGCTAAGTTGCTGAGGCTGTCCTCAAACCTGTGATTCTCCTGTCTCCGCCTCCCAAGTACTGGGATTACAGGTGTGCATCACTATGCCTGGTGAGACTTCTTTTAAGAAATTTTTTTAGCTGGCCTGGTGGCGCACACTTGTAATCCCTGCAGTTGGGAGGCGGAGACAGGAGGATCACGCTGGTTCAGAGCCAGCCTCGCTGGCTTGAGACCCGTTTCCAAATAAAAAGATTATAGGGAGTGTAGCCTGGAGGTAGAAGGGCTTTCAGGAACCCCAGTACCACCAAAAAAAAAAATTATATAGCTGATATATTGTATTTAGAGCTTAAAAAGATCAGCACTGAACATAAGATTCTATGAGATGCCTCTTTTCACATTAATAATCCCACAATGATATTGTCCTCTATGGATAACTCTGTGCTAATACTTCACATGATGTGTACAGACTTTTTTCTGTGATTGGCTCTGCTCAGCTGTTGGCTGAGATGTCCTCAATAAATGCAAGCTGACATTTTATATGCATCGAGACAGATTATTACAAGACAAGCAAATTTGCTGGGGGATAACCAACAGTGATAAAACTACAGGTCTTGCTCAGGTAAATCGTCTAAGGATGTTGGACTGCCTCTGATTACTCTATAGATTTTGGCTGCTTTTGTAACTCAAGACCATAGGACAGTTTTATAAAATAGTTTCAGATGATAAGGATCAAAATTAAATACTCAGAATGGGTGCTTGTCTACAAATGTGTACATACACTGGCACAAAGCTACTTGAATGTGCTATGTGTGCCAGCTTAGTAACTGCAGGTGGAATTTGGGCATTCACTTTAGAAAATGTAACCTTTTTTTTTTTAGAGGGCTAGAAAAATAGTGCTTTCTTTTTTTCTCATCCAAACAAACCACCCCAGAACTTCATCCTTTCTATTTGAGCAGTAATGATCCAGAAATGAGCACAAAGAAATGAGTTGTTCCATGTGATATTAATGTGCTCACCCCTAACGTGTCTCTTTCAAAAGCAAATCCTTATAAAATAAAGCAACAGTTTTCTGTTTTCCTTCATGGGATTCACTAGGTAGAATTTAACTTCATCTAGATGAGTAGGGTCATTATTAGAATCTCTGATGTTTTTCAGCACAAGAATACAGGGTGCTCACAGGGTTATTGAGCTGTGTGGATTTGTAAGCCCTTAATTAAATGCCCTACAGGCTGTAGTTATTGAGTTTTTCTTATCTGCTGTCCACTATTTTTCTATTTCTGTTTTATGGTAAGACTGACATTTCTGGTTTTAATTCCTGCCTTATTAGCTATCCTTGACGTTTATTGTTTGAATTGACAGATCATTGGTCATTACTGAGGATAGACAACGATTACATGACTCTTATTACTCTATTCTTTTTACCTGGGAGATGATTGACTATTTCCTGGGCGGATTAGTTAGGACAGAGGAGCAAGTTAACTTTAAGTGAGGTGCCTGCGACAGGGTGCTCTTCCTAAAGATGGTGGCCAACAGTCTTCCATACCACATCCTCTTGAGCTCCATTGAGAGATGGGGGTCTACATCCTTGGCCCTTATATCTGGGCAGGCTTTTAATGAGGACAGCAGAAGCACTTGCCTTAAGAGACAAGGCAGGTTCTGCCTTATTATTCTTGTTTTTTTTTTTTTTTTTTTTTGAGTTCTGGGTCATGAGGTACGAGATCTAACTATCCTTGACATGTCTATGGTGTGAGGAGGTCCTGACTATACGCAGTCAATAGCTCCAGCTCAGGGGTCAGCGGACAGGCATTACCCTCTAGTGATTCTCTGTGTCTCCTGACTCCTTCCCCTGAATTTGTATTAATGAATCCTCCACCCTCCAATGTGGACTCTTCCCAGCTGCAGTCTCAGACATCATGGAATGGAGACAAATGACACTAGCAGTGTCCTTTTCAAATTCCTGAACCACAGAATTTAGAGTGGTTTGTTAGACAGTAATAGCAACTAGAACAAGCTTTGGAGATTCTTCTGGAAATGGAGACCAAGAGCTTTAGTTCAAAGTCTCTGCAAAGTGTTGTGTGGGGTGATGGTTAAGATACTGGAGTTAGATCTAGATTCAAATCCTGGGTCCACGACTCTTACATCCCAGGCGAGTTTTTTGTCCTCTTTGAGTTTCAGTTTTCTTGTCTCTAAAGTGGGGACAATGCAAGTATCCTGTCATGGGGTTTTTGTGATAATAATATATTGACATAAGACACTTAGCAGGTGAATAGCATGGGATAAACATTTCATAATTTTTAGCCCGTGTGTGTGTGTATGTACATATGCATGTGTGTATAAAAAATATGAATTCTCAAAAACTTCTATTACTGCTTTCTTGATTCTTAGTTGTGTTCCAGATAACTGAGCCTTCTGGGTAGACAGTTATATTACTGTTAAGATTTGGTGATGTCATTCTCATAACTACCCCTCACATATGTTCAAGTATTCTTTGCCAATTTAAAAATAAGAGTCACTGGTATATCCTCCTATTGTCAATAATGGCTACTTCTGTCAGAATAAAGTTTCCTGGGAGATAAAAAAAAAAAAAAAAAAGCTGGGCATGGTGGTACATGCTTGTAATCCTAGCTACTCGGGTGGCTAAGGCAGGAGGATTGCGAAATTAGAGGCCAGCCTGTGTAGTTTATTGAAACCGTGTCTCAAAAGAAAAAAAAAAAGGGGGGGGCTGAGGAGCCCCTGTGATCACTTTCTCTCCAGAACCAAACACAGCTGAAGACCCAAGAAAGTGCTCAATAAATAAAATACTTTTCGCATGAAGCACCATAAAACCTTATTTAGATAGCCTTTGGATTACAAACAAGATGGGAGATCGCCTCATTATCTATTTGTTTTTCAGGAAATGTAGGAAAAAGAATTTTCTGAAAAGAAAAAAAAAACTCACAGAGCTAACATTTAAGTATCTATTACAGTAATTTTCTGATGACTTAATTTTTAGGGTCATGTATCAAAAAATATTATGATAGCCATTTTTAGTATTTGTAGATCAAACAATTTCCCCTATATTTTGAGAGAATTACGATGAAGGATAAACCATTTGTTAAGTAACCTGATGCGGTTTTGTATAAAATGCTCACAGTTGTAGTTTTTATGATTCGGAGGCCAAACTAATAATGCTAAGTTAATATTGTGCTTTAAATTAATTTTAATTATAAACTTGTTTCATAATTTCAATTACACTAGCCAACAGCTCAATTTCCTTATCATTAACTGGAGTGAAAATTATGAACTGTAGCAAGGGATTTGGCTATTAATTTTAGTCACCTGGATTTAAAATTACATTAGTTTTAAAAATCTTTTTGGTGCATTATCATTGAACGTAATAGTGAAGTTCATAGCGCTACACTCATATATGCACATAGTATAATTTTGGTCTGTTTCCTTTCTTGTACCTCCCCTCCCCTCCCCTCCCCACCCTCTCCTCCCCTCCCCCTCTCCTTCCCTCCCTTCCCCCATCTCCTTCCCTCCCCTCCCCCCCTCCTCTCCCCAGTCCCACTACTTTACTAGTCTGTCTCCTATTTCATGAGGTCCCTTTTCTTTCCTCTTTTGCTCTCTAGCTGCTACATATGAGAGAAAACACATGACCCTTGGCTTTCTAAGACGGGTTTATCTTACTTAGCATGATGTTTTCCAGTTCCATCCATCTTTCTGTAAATGACATAAGTATGCTCTTTTTGATAGCTGAGTAAAACTCCATTGTATTTAGATACCACATTTTCCTTATCTATTCATCTGGTGACAGGACATCTAGGTTGGTTTCGTAACGTGGCTATTGTGAATTGTGCTGCTCTAAGCATGGGTATGCATGACTTCCTATAGTATTCTCACTTTAATTATTTTGGAAAAGTCCCATGGGGTGTCTTTTCTCCAATATACATTTTTGGCATTTCTGTCTAGGATTGGATGACTCTACTTATGGGTTTATCTCTATATCTTCTTCTTCTTCTCTTTTGTATTGGGGATTGAACCCCCGGCTTTCAATCTCTGAGCTACACCCCCAGCCCTATTTTTAAATCTTTATTTTGAAACAAGGTCTCACTAAGTTGTGGAGGCCCTCACTAAGTAGTTGAGGTTGGCTGAACATTCTGAATCATTCTGTCTCAGCCTCCCAAATACTGGGATTACAAATGTGAGTCACCACATCCAACTCCTCTCGTTTATTTTATTAGTCTCTCTCTTTTTTTTTTTTTTTTTTGTAGTACCAGGGGTTGAACTTAGGGGCATTCTACCTCCCTTTTGATTTTTGTCTTGAAACAGGGTCTCCCTAGATTGCTGAGAACCTTGCTATGTTGCTGAGGCTGTCCTCAAACTGAGATCCTCCTGTCTCATCCTCCCATGTACTGGGATGACAGGTATGCACGACCACATCTGTCTTTTGTGCTTGCTTTGTGTCAGTACAATGCAATTTTTAGTAGTATAGCTTTGTAGTATAATTTGAAGTCAGAAACTGTGACACCTCCAGCCTTACTCTTACTGCTCAGAATTACTTTGGCTATTCTTTGTCTCTTATTCTTTTGTATGAATTTTTGGATTGTTTTTCCAATCCCATGAGGAATGTCACTGGCATCTTGATGGAGACTGAATTAAATCTGTATATTGCTTTTGGTTATCTGGCTTTTAAAAAAATATTAATTCTGGCTATACAAGAATGTGGGAAATCCTTCCATCTTCTAGTGTCTTCTTCAATTTCTTCAGTGTTCTATAATTTTCATTGGCTAGATTTATTCCTAGGTATTTAATTTTTTTGAGTCTATTGTGAGTGGAATTGTTTTCCTGGTTTACCCCCTCCCCATGGATGCATTATTGTTGTATATAAAAGCTATTGATTTTTGTATATTGATTCTTGTATCCTGCTAGTAATCCAATTTTAATGGAAATACTACATTCTGTTTTATTTTAGATGAAATAGGATATAAACTTCTCTCTGGGAGTTGGATAACCTTAGAAGCTTTAGTGTTTTTATTGATGACTAGTCCAGAGGCTTCAAAACCAAATTCCACTTCCCAGGGTCCAACATTACTGTATTATCCTGTTCAGGTTGGACTGTGCTGTTCTAACAACTCCAACTTTCCTTGGCACGCCAAGCCCACTTTAGGTTTAGGTGATTCAGCATGTGGTGGCTCAGGCCCTTTGATCTTGGGACACCTGCATCTCAGTATCTGTGTCTAGGATCATTGCGCAGGGGAAGAGAGTGCAAAGAACCTCCGATTCTTAGTGCGTCTGCCCAGAAGTGGTACCCGTCACTTCCACTTCATACTTCATTGGTCACCATGACTTACATGGGCATGTTTAGTTTCACTGGATAGGAAAGAGTCATTCTCCTAAATGTCCAGAATGGGAGGGAGGAGTAAACTACTGGTGACCTGTTGTAATGCTCCAGCAAGGATGAGAGTGGTCGTAAGAATCTGATCTACTATATATTTTTTAGGCAGAACCCTTTTTCCTTCCCTTTGTTGAAACTGCATTGAGTACAAATAGAATCTCGCTTCCGTAATGTGATCAGTAGAACTTAAAGTAGCGCTGCCACTGGCTGCAGAATAGATTTGAGCAGGAGGTGGCTCCGTCTTGGACTCTTCCCAAGGGGTGGAGATGCTTGGTGCTGGAATTGCTAGAGGGACTTGGTTACAACATCCCTGTGCTGAGAATGCAGTTCCGAGGATCTCGAGAATGATACCATAGGGAGTCTCCCATTTAATTATCTCCTCTGATGTGGGACCCAGAGATAAGAGGCTGGAGTTTGCAAAGTAATCATAGGCAACTTCAGCAGAGGATTTCCACATTTCAGATAGTTACTCAGTGGATTAAAATCTCTACCTTTCTTTTTCTAAGGATCAACATGCAGTCACTTCTATCCCTATAGGTCTTACCCTGTGCTCAATCAAAAGAATATATGCACACCTTATGAAGGTAAATAAGACCCAGACTGCAAGATAGGTTAATTCTGAAATCCTCTTCTCCTCCACCATCCGGGGCATATTACATGGCTGATCACTTTTAAAGGCCAGATAAGATCTCTGGTCATAATTGTCTTTCACAGAAAGGCCTATGCAAGGACTGATGTCAGTTATCTAAGCCTCCTGGCACTTTCCCTCCCTTCACTGATGGCCTTTGGCCAAGAAGTCCTAAGCAAGCCTTTGATGAGGAGACATGGGTCCAATGTGTTGTTGGTCTCTTGGACCAACCTTTTAACTGCAATGCAGTTGCATGGTGAAACCTCACCCTCTGTGTTTCTTCCACACCACAAACAGATCTCTGAGTGTAACTAACAAAAGAGCTTTCCGGGTACACTGTTTTTTTGTCCTATTAACACAGAATTAACTCCTGAGCGTGCACTGGAATCGGGGTGGGGTTGGCATTGTGTGGAAAGTCTGTGAAAGTGCTTATGCAATTGCCTTTTGCAGTCAGCAGCGGGCATTTAAGAAGCAATCTAAGTCAGAGAAAGCACTTGAGGTTTGGTGTTAGTCCATATTTTCTATTGTTTTAGTATTACCACATATGCAGTTTTTATTCCTAACAGCATTTTGAGAGTTTGTCGTCTTTCCCATAAAAACAGGGCTGCGCACTAAAGGATGTTGTCTTGCAACAAGATAAGAACAATATCCGTTTATCAGGTGCCCATACAGAGCGCTGATGTCAATATTGGAAAGGAGTATCAGTGCCCTGGCCTGAGGGCACTACAGCTCTGTTTACCAGAGCGAGGGCACTTTCTAGGAAAGGGAAACAAGAGGAAGGCACATTTCAGGGAAAAAGAGAAAGATCATTGCATCTAAAGAGAAAGAGTTAATTGGATTTGTTCTTGTATTTTTCTATTATTTTTCTCACTAGATTTTTCTCACTGTATTGTCATCCAAGCCATGCACATCGTTACGTTTCTTTGTTCATTGAGCAATCACAGATTGATTATCTGCTGTGTGACAGGACGAGGTTAAGTATTAGGGATAAAGAATATGGATCTTGAAGCATTTTCTGCCAATTAGGGCAGAGACATGGACTGAGAATTAGAGAAATAGAGTAAGTGACATGGGATCATGAAAGAGGGCTTATAGAAGTAAATAGTAGAAAGGTCATCACCGCTGTTGGAGTCTTGAAGGGTTGAAATTAGCCAATCAAAGGGGAGGCTACTGCTTCTGGCAGAGGGAAAGGCCCAGAAACTTTAGTCTCAGAAGGAAGGGAGTGGGGAGGAGCACATGAAGGTCGAGCACCAGATAGAGACGGATGGTGGCAGAGGACAGAATCGTGATGAAGGTCTGAAAGCTGGTCTCTAGCCCAGGACTTTGGTGCCATTGCAAAAAGTAGAACTTCATCCTGCAGGTGGTAGGGACCACTGGGGAACTGGAAACAGACATGGATCTGATTCCCACATCAAGATGATGATTCTAAAGGAAAAGTAGGATTTTTTGACAGGAGTATACCATGTTCCAGGTCACAGATGATGGCCGTAGTGGTGATGGGGATGGTAAGACGATGAAAGATGAGAAGATACAGAGACTGAGAAACGAGGGGAACTCGTTATACGATGGGGCGTGAAGGGCTGATGAGGGGAAGTAATTGGCCGTGACTCTCATGTTTCTGGCCTGTGTGGCTGGTATGAAACAAGATAAGAGATATACGAGAATACTAATAATGCTATATGTATGTGGGATTAGGTAAGGGTCCAATTTTATTCTTTTCCATGTAATTATTATTTTTCAACAATATTTAGTTAAAAGATTATTATTTCCACCACCAAATCTTCGTGGAAACCTTGTCAAAAATAACTTGACAATATAGGGAAGAAGTTAGCTCTAGGCTTGTATTTAACTCCAATGGTCTATATATCTGCCTTTAGAACCGTACTACACTGTTTCAATTATTGTAGCTTTATATGGTTTGAAATCAGAAAATATACATCTTCTAGCTTTGTTTTTGCTTCGAGATTGTTTTGGGTATCTAGAGTCCATATTCTATATCAGGATAGATTTTTTTCTGAAAAATAAATATATGATAGTTTCACCTAAAAAAAAGAAAAAAATATTCTCTGGTAAGAAAGAAAGCAAAAAGAAATATTGAAATGTTATCTTTAAGTCATCAAAAGCTTGGTATCAGACAAATGAAACTGTTATGTGAGATTATCATTTTTAATTTTGGATAAATTGCTATAATACTAGATGTCAACCACTAAGCCAAGCATGGGAGGGAGGGATGGGGAGAGAATGGGGTGGGGATCGGGTGGGGGCTGACTGGGCGATGTGTGCATGTATGTCTACAAAAGTATGTATCCCACTATGATGTATGAATACAGTGCACCAATAAAATAAAATTAAAAAAAAATAATGCTATATGCACATATGGGTGTATCGCTATGTATCTCACTATCATATATAATTATAATGCACTGATAAAAGAGAACTAAAAGACAATATAGTAGAATAAGCATGTTTGAAAGAAAAATGAGTTTGAGATGACTAGAAATGGAAAAAGCATATGTCCACTAATGGAATAATATTGGCTAGTGTTTATTTATTTATTATTTTTATTTATTTATTTATTTTGGTGGTACTGGGGTTTCCTGGAAACCCTTCTTCCTCCGGGCTATACTCCCAGACCTATTTTTTATATTTTATTTGGAAACAGGGTCTCTTAAGCCAGTGCGGCTGGCTTCGAACCTGCGTGATCCTCCTGTCTCCACCTCCCAAGCACGGGGATTACAAGCGTGTGCCACCACGCCCAGCTTTGGCTAGTATTTATTGAAAGTTCAGCTTGTCCCATGTACTTTTGTAAATTGCATGTTTTACCTGTTTTAATCTTTATAACCAAGATAGCAACTATTGATGATTTACTTCATCAAATTTAATGTGCCATCAATTGTAACACATATCCTGGTGTCAAAGGCATTAAAATATATTTATTAGAATTAATAAAATATGGTATTATCCCCATTTTGGAGATAAGAAAACTGAAGAAGAGAGATTAAATAATTTACCCAGGCACATAGTGAGTTAATGGAGGGGCCGGGATTCAGCTCTAACAGTATGGTCCCAGGAATTGTTCATTTAATTACTTTGCAGTGTCATTTTTTGGTGACTATAGGTCTTAAAAAGAATGACATTGGATAGAGATAGAGATCTGGAGACATCAGTAAAAAATTCTCCATTTAATGGCAGAGGTGAATAACTTTTTGACAAGGGAATTTAAATTAAAACTGAAAAAACATTGATAATACAATTTTATTTTGGTTTGGATTTTGGTGCTGGGGCTCAAATCCCGGGCCTTGTATGTTCTAGGGAAGGATTCTGATATTGAGCTACACCTACAGCACCTGACATTGATAATTATAATAAAATACCTCCTTGACACATTGTAATATCTCAAAGCACCAGATTACACCAGTTTTAAGCAACACTTCTACAAAAGATCCTGAAGATGCAACACAGAGAGAGTTTTGGACCAGAATTGCCAAAAGAAAAATTAGAAGTGTTCGAGAGGCGGCTGCGGCACCATTGGTGTTCGGGAACCATTTGCCTTCTGACTTCCTTGAGTGACATGCCCTTCCTCATATACTTTGTGAAATGACAGGCGAGAGGTGGAGCCGCATGGAAGTCCAGAGAACACAGCTGTGCAAGTGTGCTGAATCAAGGGAGTAGGTGTGCATACAAAATTCATGCTACCTGCAGTCCTGGGAATAATTGAATTCTTTACCTGTGGGCAGGTGTGTATTTGGCCACTTGCCTTCCCTTCTCAGTCAAGACAATGTCCCTCAGCGCCATGAGTCACTACTTCTGGCTGCACTCCTTCTGACTCAACAGTAACAAATTTGTTTTTCAGGCACAGTTTTTTTCTTTTTGTATCCCCATCCCCTCCTCTCCTCCCTTCTTCCCTGGATGATCAGTTCCTGATGAGGAATGTAGAGGGGCCATTTACAAATTGTCAAAGACTGAAACAGGTTATAGAGTTGCAAGGGAAATGGAAAAGAAATATTTGAGCCCGGTCCTCAAATTAGTTTAAGCTCTAATCAGGTCAGGGGGATCGACTGAGAATAGTTCCAAAGAGGCCTGGCCTTCAAAACAAGATCAGGTGCAAAAAAACAGGTCTACATTTTCTTTGAAAGCAAGACAGTGGGATAGCCTGGGCAGGAGGGCTGCTCCGGTAGCCAGCCTTCCAGAAGGGGTCAGTGTGGACAACCTCACGAGCAGCTGTAGTTTGACCCAAACAATTGCATGTTTACAAGTACCTTCTGTGGCCCAACTTGTAGAATGTGTAATGACAGCGAACAGGGCGAATGAGGAAAATGCTTCAGCAAGGAATGGAAATGGGTTTCTCAAAGAAGAAACTGATGGTTTGGAGAAGAATAATTCCAAACTTAATTTCAGTTGGCTGTCTTGCATCTTTAGGATCTTTTTTAGAAAGTTTGCTTAAAATTGGTGTAATCTGGTGTTTTGAGATGTTATATCAAGGAGGTATTTTATTATAATTATCAGTTGTTAGGCATTGGGGGTATATGTCAAAGTAAATTCAATTTTAATTGGTCTTGGAAGAAATTAATGATGACTAACTTTTTAATTTGCTGTAGCTACTTAATTTTACTCAGGTTAAATCATCCTCACCAAATGTTGTTAAAACTTAAAAAAATGAGTATTTGTTTATATAAGAGTACTCTAAGAAGGAAAATTCTATATGTATCTCTTTAGCCACCACTGGCTGCAGAACTATACTTTTACTTTTTAATATGTTTTCTACCATGATCTTTTCCATCAGCCCAATAACCTATGTTGAGCAGTCAGATTAGCTAGGTGATAAACTGCTTTATGTAAATCTTTTGAAAAGGAAGTGGCTTATGAATACATTCCAAGATAAGGGCAGGATTGTGAAAGCAGCAAAGCCATCTTTGAAGGGATAAGAACAGTTCCAATGCTTTCACTAGAGAAAAGTTTGGCAGAGATAAGGCCTGAGACACAGAGGGAAAATATAATTTTTTCAGAGGGAGAAAGTGATAGACTGGTGAATTCTTGGGTGTGTGGAACCCAGGCAGGATTGGAACTGATACTTCTCAGAAAGTGTATCAGAAATTGTTCTCTGTGGCCAGGCATGGTGGCGCACGCTTGTAATCCTAGTACTTGGGAGGCTGAGACAGGAGGATCGCAGGTTCGCAGCCAGCCTCAGCTTCTTAGTGAGGCCCTCTGCAACTTAGTGAGACCCTGACTCAAAACAAAGAATAAAAAATTGGGCTGCGGTGTAGCTCGGAGGTAGAATGCCCCTGGGTTCAATCCCTGCTGCCGGAAAAAAAAAAAAAAAAAAAAAAAAAAAGAAAGAAAAAGACAAGAAAAATAAAGAAAGAAATTTTATTCTGTAGCTGCTGGCAGGAACTGTGAAGTACTGTCCTCCAGAAGATGCTGGTGTATGTCTATCTCATTTTATTTTAAGCTCAGATGTAGGCAAACTGGTGTTTCATGTGGTTTCTCTCCAGTGTCACCAGGGACCAGGCTCTCCTTTCACTCTTCGGCTTACAAAATCGTTGCTGGAGCTCTAGCACTCACATCCATGACTCGGCCTGGGAAAAATAGAGGGAAAACATGAAGGAACTGCTGGTTAAGGCAGTTTTCATGAAAGGCTTCTCCCTGATGCTCTGCCTTCAAATGGGCTAAGAAAGGAAGTTTTCTGAATGGGTACCTGGTTCCCTCTTCCCAACAGTTCTGATAATAAAAGAATAGAGGAGAATGGTCACTGGGTAAGATCTAGTGGTCTTTTTCTTAAAAGAGTGAAAGGGAGAGCAGTAGATTAATAGCACTAAAGGGAAATATTGATTATTTTTTTATTTTAGCCAGGGTCAATTTTTTCCAGACATCAAAATGCAACTGCTATTTATTTATTTATTTTTTGGTGGTACTGGGGTTCCTGGAAGCCCTTCTACCTCCAGACCACACGCCCAGACCTATTTTCACATTTTTATTTGGAAACAGGGTCTCCTAAACCAGCGCTCGCGGCTGGCTTCAAACCTGCGCGATCCTCCTGTCTCTGCCTCTCAAGCGTGGGGATTACAAGCGTGTGCCACCACGCCCGGCAACACTGCTATTTTGTTCTGTTAATGCAGTTTAGTTCTGAACACTTATAATCAGTACTCCAACACTCACTACATCTAGGTGTCTTGGAGTTATTGGAGCCAATTACAGAAAATTCAGAGATCACTGAAGAATTGAATACAAGCAGTGACTGATCTCATCATTCTGTGGGGTTATCCTTCTGGCAAGGTTACTGTCATTATTTTGGATGGTATTTGAGAGTGAGGCGGTAAATGGGGAAGCGGGTTCAATTTATTTAAAGCTGTTTTGTTGTTGTTGGTACTGGTGTTTCTCCAAGCAACACCCCCAGGCCTTTTCATGTTTATTTTGAATCGAGACCTTGCTAAGTTACCGAAGGTGGCATGTGCCACCATGCCCGGCTCCTTAAAGCTGTTTTTTAAAATATACTTTTATGGGGGCAATGTAATTATACATCATACTATGATTCAAAGTGGTACAAACAGTCAGGCACTCATCACTTGGTGTATTTCTCTCCATGTTCGCCCCTCCCCTTCCTCTCTCTCCATACACATTGGTGAGATTGGTAGTAAAACTTTTCCCATGTGGACGTAACCATATTTTAGCTGTTCCCTTCCTCGAGCCTTGTTTCCTCTCCCCCCTCTTTCCCTCTCTCCCCGTCCACTATTCTACTGATCTCTCTCCTCATTGATCTAAAGTCCCTTATGTTTCCTGTTTTCTCTCTGGCTTCCAC
Organism: Muscardinus avellanarius; assembly: GCF_963383645.1. NCBI lineage: Eukaryota > Metazoa > Chordata > Mammalia > Rodentia > Gliridae > Muscardinus > Muscardinus avellanarius. The sequence goes on from NC_137787.1 coordinate 167,529,024, forward strand.
AGATGAGAAAAAACCTATGGCCCTTAACTTTCTGAGACTGGCTGATTTCTCTGGTTCCATCCATTTTCCTACAAATGAGATTATTTTGTTCTTCTTTATAGCACAATCAAATTCCACTGTGTGTATATGTCACATTTTTGTTATACATTCATCCGTTGATGGACACCTAGCTTGGCTTCCTTAAAGCTATTTTTAGAGCCTGGAGTGGTGGTGCCTGCTTGTAATCCCAGCATTTGGGAGGCTGAGACAGAAGGATCTGGGTTCATGGACGGACTCAGATATTCAGGGAGGCCCTTTGCAACTCAGTGAGACCCTGTTCCAAAATAAAGAATAAAAATCGGGCTGGGGTGTAGCTTGGAGGTAGAATGCCCGGGGTTCCATCCCCAGTAACCCCTTCCCCCCAGAAAAGCTATTTTGGGGAGAGCGCTTAAGTAGGGGAATCTGCCTCTCTGAATCCCATTAGATCAGCACAAAAATGGCCCCAGGGGTTTCAGAATCCAAGAACTCTGAAGTGACTACAGCTTTTCTAATTGATGTCAGTACTGCAATAAACAAGGCTGCAGTTGGCTGTGGTATTTACGCTGTAAGGAGACACAAACCTTTGATGTCAATCTTTCATCCCTCTGTCTCCTCAGAGTCATTTATCGCTCCTCACAAAGCTCCTAGTAATCTCATATGTGGAAACTGGAGAGAAAACAGGAAACACGAGGCGCTTTGGATAAATTTGGAGGGAGACTAGCAGAAAAGGGGGTGGGGATTGGGGGGAGGGAATCCCCAATTAGTGGGAAGGGAGATGGGAAAGGGAAAAGAAGGTTTGAGGAAGGAAATCGTTCAAATAACGCTTTGGCAATATATAAAGGTATTACTACCAGTTTTGCTAGTATATGGGGGGAGAGAGGACAGAGGACCTGGGGTGGGATGAGGAGGGATATAACCAAGAGCTGTGTGCATGTATGTTTGTATCATGTTGGACCTTGTTGTGATATATAATTGCAATGCACTAATAACAAATTGTGTACATGCTCAGTGTGTGTGTGTACACACTCCCATGCTCCTCACTGCAAACTGGGATGCATTAATGGGCTTTAAGAAGCAAATTCACTTCAAATGAAGATGTTGAAAATACCTTTGTTAACTCTAAACAGTGCTGTGATTACATCCAATGAAAGTCAGTAGAAGTTGTCAGTATTGTGTAGTCCTACCATATTTGAAACGTTTATTTTATCTCATAACTGGGCTAACCTTGGGGGAACCAAGAGATGAAGTTACGATGGCAATCACTTTACACGGTGACAGTAATCGCTAATCCATCCCAGAAAACCTGTGGATCGCCAGCTAACTCTGGAGAGCCTGTGTGCTTGGATTAGCTCCACTGGGCATGAAACAAGGCACAAAATTAACTGTCCTTTTCTTTTGCTGGAGCACTTTCTACACAGCCACACCCCCATTTTGTAAAAAATAGAGATAATTTTTGTTTTAAAAACGGAATCAACTCAAAGAAAATATGGAAGGGATAAATTCAAGTGTGAGAAAGCATAAGAAGGCACAGGGAAATAATTCTATTATATTTATTTTTCGACAAGGGCTTCCATCTGTTTCTAATTTGCCCAGATTATTGACACATCTGGATGTTTGGCCTTAGGAATTGTAAGTTGCTGCAGTGGCATTTATTTTTTGAATCAACGCTTCCAGACCACCCTGGAACTCGTGCAACTAGTTTGGAGGGAAGGCTGTGATATTTTAAATAAAGTTACCTTCTGGCGTTTCACAACCAGTGCAAATGGGATTCTGTCATCTTGTGTTTTATAAATTGTGGTTTTGCATTTTTGACACCTGTAGGGAAAATAAGACCAGAGCCAAAGGCCCGAATGCCTTGACAATGACAAATTATAATAGTTAGATAAGGCTGTCGGGGGACACTGGAGATGGCTGTAAGGTTAGCCACTCACATTAACTTGAGGACCCTAGATTTCAGCAGAAACCGAATACTGCAGGAGCAAGTGACTAATTAAAATGCTGTTTTAGTATGAAGCGATGGGAGTATGTATTTTAATGAGGGAGATAGGATTGTTAAAAAGTAACATTGATTAATACTTTACCTCTTGGACGGATTCCTCTTGTAATCAGGAGCTAACTTTTCTCCCTATGTGGTCTGATTTTAGCAATTTACTCCAAGGGTCTGAACAATGGGAATTCTGGCGTAGATATTCAACATTTTCAAAAACAAAAACATGATGAAACACTTACTATTTCATGGCACATATTTCTCAAATGGAGGAGCAGGATTTTATTATAAGCAACAGAAGACCGTACATCAAAAATCCTAATGCAAATCTGCAAAAACCCAACAAAACCCTCCTATAGTTCTTTAGTCTAAAGGTACAATAGAAATAATTGCGTGCACAATATAGTTTGATTTGTTTGGGGGAGGAGCCCTCTTTGGAGTTCTCAGAGTAGTTTGCGTTTTATTTTTGTTTTGTTGTCCCCACAAACTTGAGGATTCTCTCCTGTTGTAGGTAGAGTTGTACTAGGCTGGGTGATATTGCACGGCAGACTGACAGAAGAAAACCTGAAATCAGGCCCTAGCATTCCTTACAGGCAATTACTCTGCTCAGCTTTGAAAGAGAAATGATCACATTTCGAGAGCTTCTGATCTATCCTAGAAACAAACCTATCGATTGTGCAGATTATTCTTGTCTTCCCATGTTATTTTGTTACATCTTTACAAAGCAAAAACTCCGATAGGTATCAGTGCCTGAGATAGGCGGTAAGATATTCCCGTGTGTCAACCTAAAGTCAGTCAGACTGTAGGGGGGATGGAGGCTCACTGCTTTCAGCTTTTTAGCAGAGATGGCAGAGAAAGAATTAGATCAAGGAGGCCCCAATCCAAAGATCCCGCATTGCATAAAAGAGTTATGTAATGAGCAATGTTCTTGTCTCTGTTTCAGTACAGTCTTCTATTTTAAGAGTCTATTAGGTGTCTACTGGGATCAATTAGTGGCCGTTGGGAATGATTTTATTGCGACTAAATAGGGTGTCATCATAGTATTGTACAGTATTGACCTGAGTGATTTAAAAAGCAGATTGTTTCTTTCTTTCTTTCTTTTTTTTTTTTTTTTTTTGGTGGTACTGGGGTGGAACCCAGAGGCTTTCTACTTCTGGTCTATCCTCCCAGACCTATTTTATACTTTATTTGGAAACAGGGTCTCACTAAGTAGCTGAGGCTGGCTTCGAACCCGTGCGATCCTCCTGTCTCAGCCTCTCAAGCGCAGGGATTACAAGCGTGCGCCACCACACCCGGCTAAAAAGCAGATTGTTTCTAATGTCAACTATCGCCTGTCATTTTCAAGCGTTGGGTTTCCTGAACAGGTGAGTCACAGCGCTAATGTGGATCACATCTAGCTCTCAATTAAGCACATGTGGGCTCTTCCGGGAAGCTTAGATGATGGGGGACTGAGGTCCTTGATAACCGCATCACGGTGAAGGGAGGCATCACGTTTCTTCCAGCCAGCGTTCAAGTCACAGACAGTTACTGGGAATAATACTAGTAGGTGGGCTTGGGGGGCGGGGAGAGGAGCTTTCGAGACATTTCCAGTGTCTTTGGAAGTATTCACGGACACAGAAAAGGACACAGTGAGCTGGTGGACTGTCCCCTTACTTTGGAAGGGCACCTGGAGGTGCAAGCATCTCTTTTCCAGGAGGATCCTTTGCTTGGTCTGGAGTGCCCGGGGACAGCCGCTCCCTACTGGCCATCTAAAGGCATCTGCTTCTTTTTCAATACACCTCTCTTCCAACTCCTTCAGGTGACTGTTGGAACGACCACTGAAAGTCTAGGAAGGAGCAGGACCCAGAAGAAATCAGTGATTAATGCCAACCCAGAGGGAAGAGCAAATCAGGAAGGAAGGAGAAGGCAAACAAAGGCGCAGAACTCTGGTAGGCTGAGCCAGGAGAACTGCAGGGTCGAGGCCAGCCTCGGCAACTTAAGGAGACCCTGTTTCAAAATAAAAAATAAAAAAGGTCTGAGGGTGTAGCTCAGAGTTGAAGGACCCCTGGGTCAATTCCTAGTACAACACACACACACACACACACACACGCACACACACACACACACACACACACACACCCCACACATACACAGAGCATCCAGTTAGTATTTATCATGTGCTTCCCGGCGTGGTGGCGCACGCTTGTAATCCCAGCATTTGGGAGGCTGAGACAGGAGGATCGCGGTTCGCGGACAGCCTCAGCTACTTAGTGAGGCCCTCTGCAACTCAGTGAGACCCTGTTTCAAATCAAAGAAAAAAAATAGGGCTGGAGGTATAGCTTGGAGGTAGAATGCCTCAGTTCCATCTTCAGTACCACAAAAGAAAAAAGAAAAGGATTTATCACGTGCAATGTACTCCACGCAGAACTTGATACAGCAGAGAAGGGAGAAGCGCGGGCTAGATGCATTTTCCCCGCAGACGGATTTGAGGCGACAGAGCAGGCGCTCATCACTGGGGTAACGAAAGGCGAGCACAGACGGCCGCACCACCAAGGCGAAGGTTTGCTATTCACAAGGCAAAAGACGCTTTCCCCTTCAGCCTCCTAAGGTGAACAAGAGCGATGGAATCCATACGGGCTTCCCGTCAAGCCTTTACCCTGGCTGAGAATTTGGCTCGTCACCTGCCAATACAAAGGGGCATCTCTGGAGATGTTGCTTTGTGGAGGTGGAAGAATTTTCTCCCTTCGGTCATTCCAGAAGGTCTGTTGCCCAACCGAGTCTGGAGTCGTGCGGGGGGTTACTCATCTCCCTTGAATCATCAGGAAGAGCTCGCCTTCTCTTTCTCCACTTCTTCTTCCTGGTCTGTTTTTTTCTTGATGTCACTGTGGCTCAGAGCTTCCTAGAAGCCTGTTCTGATTTCAGAATCTATTGTCCACGATCTTTCTCAATGTTTTCTTTGCTGTGTTTGCTGGTTGGATCACGTTCAGCTTTGATCTCTCACTAACCAGAAACTCCTATTCTTTCGACTCATTTATTTCCTTTCCCAGGAAATATTAAAATGAGCCACTATTTTATTAGGTATAATCCCCACTTGTTTTTCTGTATTCTTTTCATCCAATCTTTCAGTTCCTTTCAACTGCGTCTTAGGCTTACAGTGTGTATTTTAAAAAAAACATTTTTAATAGAAGATAATAGGTCACTTATTAATTTAGAAGACCTTTTATTCTATACTGTAAGTTGAACCTTTTATCATTATTATCCTTTTGATTTTCTGGGTTGAGGACTTTGTGTTTTATCCTTATTTAGAATTCTCTATATTTTTTACATTCTTATAAAGCCTTTTTTTAATATCAACACTTCTTATAATTTATTTTTTCATTTAAAATGGGTTAAGCCATTATATTTTATTTTAGTAACATTAATTTTCTAGTGCTACAGAAAAAATTTTAAAATTAAAAATCTGAATTTCCAAGTTGGAGCTCCAATAATCCTGGTAAGAAAATGTACATTTGCTATCCAAAATGGTGCTCTAGGCCAACCCGCCCTTTGAGATTTGGCTCAAAGTCCTTTCCCCATGTGCAGTGAGAGACTCAGTCTTTCTGAGTGTCTGAGGGGATTGAGGAGGCAGGGCACCTCCCTTTCTCCTAGCCCCTTGGGCCCTGGGTTTCCATATCTGCTGCCTTCAGCTCACGGTTCATTCACATCTGTGTGCTATCCTCTTCACATACGGTGTGGCCCACACAGGACTTCGCTCACACCGTTTTCTTCCACATTCCAAGGCTGTGTGTATAGCAAATATTCACTGGAGTTTCGGGGCAAGGGGCTTGTTCAGTTAGAAGGAGTTTACATTATAGTATTATAGCCAGGCCTGGTGGCGCATGCCTGTAATCTCAGTACTTGGGAGGCTAAGACCAGAGGATCGCAGGTTTGAGGACTGCCTCAACAAGTGGTGAGACTCATCAATCTAGTGACACTTTGTTTCAAAATAAAAATAAAATAGAGCTGGGGGTGTAGCCCAGAAGGAGAATGCCTCTGGGTTCAATCTCCAGTAACACACACACACACACACACACACACACACACACACACACACGAGTCATAGCACTTTTAGGATTAAATATGTGATATCACAGTTTGAGAAAATTCTTTGGTCCTTGGAAACTTTTTACTATTTACTTTATAACTCTTCAATTTATGATTCTTCATAGGTTTACTCATAGTTTTAACACACACACACACACACACACACACACACACACACACACACACTCAACCAGCAGGGAAAAGGGGAAAAAGACTTGTTAAGGCAAAGATGTTTATGAAGACATCTCCAGAAACTTGGGTTAGGATAGCAAGGAGCTCGCAGTGGTGCGATCTGATGAGCGCCCACGGAACATTCCACAATGAGAAGAAGATGGAATGTGTAAAAACTGAGTTGGAAATCTCCACCCATCACTTGTAGTTCTATGAACTTGGACAAGTTTATTAATTTCTCCTGATTTCTTCTGGACAAAATAGAGGTCATTTCTTTGGTACTGGGGATTGAACCCAAGGACATTATACCTCTGAGCTATACTCCTGGCATTTTAAATTTGGATACAGGGTCTCACTAAGTTTTTGAGGCTGGACTTGAACCTGCAATCTTCCTGTCTCAGCCTCCCAAATACCAGTATAACAGGCGTGCATCACCACACCTGGCCAGATGTTTAAAATTAAGAGCCACATAGTTGGCAGCAAGGGAAATCGAAAAAGACAAGAATAATTACTTGCTGACCAGGGAGGCAAGACAGGCACATCAGATAGAATAAGAACATTGTGTGTCCTGTGTGACAACCGGCCATTCCTAGGTTAGAGAAAGACACAGAGAGGAGGGAGACATCATTTAACATCAAAGGAGCGTCAACATGCACCAATATTTGTTTTGACTTCTGCTCTCAGTTTTAACATCACAGGTGGGACACAGAATAGGTAAGAGAGGGAGAAAGGGAAGTCCTGTGACAGGTGCGGCGGCCGTCTGGGCAGCTGGCCAGTCTTCACTAGCCACACTCATCCTCCAACTGTGTATGTGACATTTAATCACGGAGGCTGCGGCCATTCTACCATCAGATAGGATGTGTTCCTACCCCGTACGGTGTCTCCCATATGTCTCAAAATATTGACAGCCTCAAGGAATGATGCAATGAACAAATAGAAGACAAGCAAGAGGAAGATTAGGTAAGACAAACAGGCAGGATGGAGGCCAGCTGTTCTCCATTCTTCCTGAGGACAAAGAGTCCCTTCCTGCCATGTCCCAGCACACTGTCTCCTTCCACTTAACACTTCCTACCTTGCACTGTGGTTAGTTGTGTAGGAGGCTGATCTCCTGCACTGAACCCTAAGAGTCTGGGTCCCGCAGGGGGCCTTTGGGATCCCCTTGGCTGGGCCTCACACTTCCTAGGCACTCAGTGACTGTGTATTGCAAGCGTAGACGGACTGGAAATAGCCGCAGGCAGGATCTAAATCGCACAGCGCTAAGGACCATTTTCTTGAGGTCTGGTGAATCAGGGAGTGATTTACTGAGGGAATGTTATCTCTTTCTCCAGAGGTCTTACAGAAAGGGGGCAGGGGAGCATACTCTCATCAATTTGAAATGATTTAAATATGATCTTACGTGTGGCCGGAGGAAATGAGCAGCTTCGCTCTCAGGACTTGGACCAGAGCTCAGAGCCCTGATTCTGTGATGAGAAACATCGGCGTCCTCATCTCTTCCTTTCTTTCTCTCCTTCCCCCACCCCTCAGTCAACCGTGTCTGAATCTACCCGAGAGTGGTGCGTTGGCCGTAGATTTCTGCATTTTGCCCCTTCCCAGAAGTCTCCTGTTGCTTGAAAGAGAGATCGGGGCTTGGGATTATTTGCTAGAACAAGGTCCAGCCCTTTTCTGAGGCCTTGGCAGGCCTGTTTCTGCAGAAATCGTGACTGTGTTGTACAGAAGAGATCAGATGGTGGCCCGCCTCCCTCATCAGGCCTGGCAAAAACTGAGGCCATTTATTATGTGAATGTCTTTTGGATACATCGTTTTCTGGAAAACTTCCAAACAGGGAGTCTAACCAAGATTTCTCTGATTGTCCTCGGATGTGGTGACCCATGCCAGCAATCATATGCAGAGACCAGGGGAAGCTGTTCTCCTTTCTTGCTCCAAACTGTGGTACCCAGTGAAGAAAAAAAAAAATTTAATAGTATAAACATCTTATTTATGGCTGAGGGGGTTTTCAAAGGAAAGACATATCTTTATTTAGGTTTATAGGGTATCATGCTTGTCAAGAGCAATTAAAGAGTACAAGAGATTTTGCCAAGGGAGCTGCATTCTTCCATTTGATAGTAAAATTGTGTTTCATGTAAAAGAATTTTCTTAGGAGGAATTTTGCCTCTTAAATACAATTTTCTTTCTCTTTTCTTTTTAAAAATTGATTTTTTAGCTGGGCTTTGTGGCATACATCTGTAATCCCAGTACAGATTGGGAGGATCACAGGTTTGAGACCAGCCTCAGCAATTTAGAAAGATCCTGTTTAAAAATAAAAAATTAAAAATTAAAAAGGGTGGAGTTAGAAATCATAGCTAGAAGAGCCAGGAGTGGTGGTGTACACTTGTATTCCCAGCGCTTGGGAGGCTGAGACAGGAGGATCACACAGGTTCAAAGCCAGCCTCAGCTACTTAGTGAGGCCCTGTTTCCAAATAAAATATAAAATAGGTCTGGGAGTATAGCCCAGAGGTAGAAAGCCTCTGGGTTCCACCCCTAGAATGCCCTGGGTTCAATCCCCAGTACTGAAAACAAAACAAAACAAAACAAAACACATTTTTTTTTTTTTTTGAAGTACTGGGGATGGAACCCAGGGACATTATTTGCATTTTATTTACTTATTTATTGCTACTGGGGATGAAAGCCAGGGGCATTCTACTTCCAAGCTACACCCCCAGCTCTATTTTTTATTCTTTATTTTGAAATAGTATCTTACTGAGTTTTAAAGGACCTCAATATGTAGCTGAGGCTGGCCATGAACAGGGATCCTCTTGTCTCAGCCTTCCAAGTGCTGGAATTACAAGTGTGTGCTACCATGCCTGGCTCCTATTTTATTTTGTGAAACAAGGTCTCACTAAGTTGTAGAGCACCTCATTAAGTTGTTGACACTGCCCAAGAGCCTGCAATCCTTCTGTCTTAGCCTTTCAAGTACTGGGATTACAGGCGTGCACCATTATGCCCAGTTAAAATATTTTTTAAATTTAATTTTTATTGGCACATTACAATTATACACAATAGTGTGATTCATTGTTGTATATTACTACATGCACATAACATAATTTGGTGAATTCCATTCCCTAGTACCTTCCCGTCATGTTCAGCATTCTCACTGTCATAATCCAAAACAGCTGACCATACAACTTGGAGAAAGATTTATTTGCTCACATTTTCTTGGGTTCAGGCCATGTGAGGCTCAGACATGGTGGCAGGAAGCAGAGAGAGGAAGAGAGCGAAGCTCTGCTCTCACATCATGGAGCCTGGAAGCAATAGAGCAAGCAAGCAAGGGGACTCAAAGACCCCGCACAGTCCCTAAGGCCACGCAGTCAGAGACCCACCTTCTCTAGCTACACCCCACAGGCCTAGCTTACCACCTAATAAATCCATTACAATGGATTATCTACTGATGAAATTATAACCCTCATAACTTAACTATATCAACCCTGAGCTCTTCAGGGGACATTCTATATGTGACCAAAACATTACCCTTTCCTTTCCCCAAGCCTAATTTTCAAACAGTTTTCAAATGAGATGTTCAGGACCATTGAAGTTGGATCTTTATTTTTGATTTCTCATTTCATTCAGACTCCACAGATCCCGAGTTTGCTTCTATTTTTTAGAATTTGCTTTTGAAAAAAATGATAATGATGCTAAAGGATGGAGACCTGTGAGAATATATATATATATATACATACATATATATATATATATATATATATATATATATATATATATATATATATATATATATATTGGTGGTACTGGGGTTCCTGGAAACCCTTCTACCTCCGGGATACACTCCCAGACCTATTTTATACATTTTTTTAAACTTGGAAACAGCATCTCTTAAGCCAGCGCAGCTGGCTTCGAACCTGCGCCATCCTCCTGTCTCCGCCTCCCAAGTGCGGTGATTACAAACGTGCGCCACCACACCCAGCGACCTGTGGGTATTTTGGTGAGATCAGATTCTTTGGGAAAGAACAGATATTGATGGTTCAACACTGAACTACAGTCAGTGTCTGGAGCCCTTACAACCCAATTGTGCCCCGGTGTTGGGAGTCTCATCTGCCATTTGCTTCCGTCATTTACCTTGTAACTCCACATACACCAGAGGAAAGGTGGTAAGCATGGTGGAGGTGTGCCTCTGGATAGAAATAAGCCATTCAGGGGTAGTCACATGGGATTATCGCAAGATAGACTCTGTATTTTCTGTTTAATTTAAGATGGATAGACCTGTGCTCTCCACTGTGGAGTGGCTATAATCACATGAAGCTACTGAGCACATGAAATGTCTCTAGTCTAAAATGAGATATACTAGGGGTGTAAAATACACACCTCAATTTCAAAGATTTAGTGTAGATAAGGTAAAGTAGCTTGATTTGATAATTCATATATTACATATTGAAATCATAATATTTTGGATATACAAAGTTAAACATAACATACTACCAAACTTAATTTCACCTGTTTCTTTTATTTAATGAGGCCATGAGAGCATTTAAAATGATGTATGTAGGATTGGCTTTAGCTCAAGTGGTTTCTTATGCCAAGCTTCACTTCTGTAAAATTACATACGTGGCTCCCATTGTATTTCTATGGGATGGTGCTGGTCTAGGCATAGCAATGGGAAGGAACGGGCACCATTCTCCTTACTGGATTTTCTCCTTCCTTCTATTTCTTATAAATGCTAGAGATGTCAATTCAGCAATGATTCAGTGTTGCTTTGAGAGGTGCATGTGCCCTTCTCCAGGTACTTCTTAATTTTCTAATGAGATTATAAATACCTGGAGTCCTTTAAATCACAGAGTCAGCAACCCAGTAATGAGTGATATGTTGAGTCCAGTCCAGCGCTGGGTTTGGGGATTGCAAAAGTGATCAAGACCTGGCCATTGCCTCGGGAGCCTAGAGATAGGCAGTCAGTGCTCAGCTGCTGGAGTTAGGTGAATAGGGCCGAGGCAGAAGTGAGCACAGGAGCTGTGGTTTCCAAACATGGGAAGTGGGTCTGGAATGGCTTTGACTGTAGGAAGTGGTGTCCACCGAATGGCTATATCTATAACCTCCCTAGATCCGCTCAATCATTTTCATAAATAAGGTGGGCTTTTTTTTTCCTGGTCACATAAGGAAAGTATAGTCATTTACTTTTAAAAGAGTAAATACAGATAAAACAGAAAACATAAACCTCAGGGCATCGTTAGCATTTGGATATAATCCCTTCCAGTAATAAATTGATCGAGTGTCAGAACTAAAACTCAGATTAGGCATGGCAGCTAAGGGCATTTGTGGCTTCTTGGTGACTGTATGTAGGGATTCAAACAATCACCCACTGTCTGTCTGCTCTCTCCCACCTTCTTTCATCTGTGTTCATCTGTTCTGGCTTCATTCCCAGACTGACTTTCAGCCTCATTTGGAAACATGGACCCTGACAAGTCAGGTTTAAGTGATCCTTTGTGCCTGAAGTCTTAGGAGAGGAGAAGAGAAGAGAAGTGGGGAGGAAGTGGGGGCAGGGAGAGCGAGAGCATACTGATCAAAAAGGATAAATCCAATTGGTTAATCTGCCCAACAAAACCTATAGATGGATCAAGGGAAAGACTGATTACCCATAGGTAGAGAGGCAAAAAGAAAGAGATATGTCTGTCTGTTACTACCTACTTAACCTATTTATTGATCTGGCATAAGAAACTACTGGGAGAAATGAGAGGGATAGAAAAATGCTCAATATTTCTTATGTTAATAATGCAGGCTCATTTCACTGAGACGGGTGAGACCCAAGCCAGGTTAACAGGAAAGAGATCTTTACCTCAGTGTGACATTAGCCTATGCTTACCCCAAGAAACATCTTTGGTTCTCCTTGCTGAGGCATGCCTACCCCTTTGTCACTGCCATTTCTAGTAAGGAAATCAGCAGCAGCAGCTCAGTGTGGTCTCTATGGTCACTCCTGCTCACGATCCGAGGCTCCATCATCCCTCTGATGACTTTAGCTAGGACTGTAAGTGCTGCTTGTTCTTGTAAGATGCGAGAGCTTAGAGGCAGAGCCTGCTCCTATTGGAGGAGTATTGCATTTCTCAAGGAAATGACTGGGGGGAGGGGGAATCATAAGACGGATAGGCTTAAGGAATAGGCTGTAATTGGAATGGGATGGGATTTGGAAAGAGACCATCCAGGAGGAAGAGAGCATCTCCAGGGGATGCTTTTGTTGAAAAGATTTAAGTCTAACAAGGTCTTCAGTTGTACAGGGAACAATATGCAATTCTTGGTTTTGCTTCTTCTGTGCTCTACATTGCAATTTCAAGATGGACCTGACCATGCAAAGGCTACATGGTTACCTGATTTGGCAAGGTCTGGCAAAGGGAGGGCCATTTGCCTTTCCTCTCTGTGGGATTTGTCAGAGAAGGGATGTCAACCCTAAGTCGAAGGACATTTAGAGACTCATGTGGTAGCAGTGGCTAAGAAGACTTTCCAAGTATGAGAGACAGTAAGAATGAATTCATTGACCAGCATCTCCTTTTTGCTGAAAGAATTAGTAAGGTATGCTTTTGGATCAAAAAAAGGAGAGGTCCTGACATTTTCAGATGCCACGTATTGTTTATGGACAAGGATTTTTTTCAGTACTGGGAATCAAACCCAGAGTGTTCTACCATTGAACTACATCCCCAGCCCTTTTTATTTTGAGATGAGGCCTTGCTGAGATGCCAAGGCTTGCCTGGAACTTGAGATTCTCCTGCCTCAGTCTTCTGAGTGGCTGGGATGTTTTGAGATGCATATTATTAGAGGATTTTATTGTGTGAATGTAGTAGTCAGTACTTACATAAACTAAGATGCCTAATGTGTCTTATGGAGCTACCATTACATACAGGATCTGTCATTGGTTTGTATATAATATATGTCACCAGAAAATGTCAGGATGTCCCCAGTAGATACTTGCCCAGTGCATCTGTAGTCGTTGGAATTTCTTTCATGTTTTGTTAATAATTGGCCAGTTTCTAGCAGAGATGGGTTAGTTGATTCATGCTGAATCTCGAGTGCTTTGAACGGGGAGAGACCTTAGATCTCTCTCAGAAAGTTCCAGAAAGGAAGCTGGGCATGGTGGCTCACCCTTGTAATCCCAATAACTTGAGAGGCTGAGACAGGAGGATTGCAGGTTTGCAGCCAGCCTCAGTTACTTAGTGAGGCACTCTGCAACTTAGTGAGACCCTGTTTCTAAATAAAGAATAAAAAATTGACTAACACAAATTATATCAGTACTTATAAACTTTATATTATATATATGTTCTCTATATATTTCACATTATATGTTCTATATGTACTTAAAACATCTTAGAATTATGTATGTGTAAACAATTTATTTTATTGTGAAATATGAGCAATGTTCTTGATTAAAATTTACCTTCATCCCCCACCCCCCAAAAAAAATTGAGCTGGGAGTGTAGCTTGGAGGTAGAATGCCCCTGGGTTCAATTCCCCAGCACGCCCCCCACATACACACACACAAGAAAGTTTCAGAAAAGAAATGCATGGCACCTTGAATAGACACTTCTTTTGGTTTGCTTCAGGAGTTTTTGAACTCCTAATAAAGACAACACGTTTAGACTGCACAAAGTTCAAAAACACACACACAAATAATGGGCACACATATTGAATCAAGAGCAACCTTTGCTTCTAAAAGTGATATACCACCTCTTAATCTGATCACGTAGAACATGGTTCTTAAACTAACATAGGACGCGATAAAAGCTGATACGCAGAACAATGTACTTTGTGAAGTAGATTATTGCAAAACACTTTGAATATATAAAGTACTATATAGTTGCTTAATCATCGTGACAATTATTTTATGACTTAATTGTGGGAAAATTAAAGGAATAGAGTGGCTTAACGAAATTTATCAGACTGTGTACCATGAGGAAGATAAAAAGGAGCATTTGTAGCTTAACGTCACCTGTGGATGTTAAACTGACCATTAGACTTCTCAGCATTTTTAGAACCAGAGACTTAGTGTTCTTAGAGTAACAAAATGATTTTTATTATGTAGGTCATCAACTGTAAGTGAATTTTATTTTATATTCCATAAGAATAATCTATTAAAGAAACATGAAATGTTATGGGCTGGCTCTATGATGGCAGAACTGATGTGATATATATGCACATATACATTGTGTGTGTGTGTGTGTGTGTGTGTTTGTGTGTGTGTGTGTGTGTAAGACTTTTGCATTTGGGATGTGACTCTTTCCACATGAATGGAGCCTCTACCCAAACTCAGCCCTGAAGATTGCTGAAATTGGGTGAGTCGTTTTTAAAAAATAAATTGTATATTGCAGGAACAAAGTGATAGGACCCTGATCTTTAGAGAGGTTTCAGCTAAAGGCAAGAATGCAAGTTTCACATTTTATGTTGAGAATTTCTAAACACTTGTTGGTTGTTTCATCCATCCATGGAATATCCATGCTGGCTCCGAGAGCTGCTTGAAGTGATCTGTGCGCAAGTGGAGTGTGAGTTTTATTATATTTGCCTACTGAGCCTATCACAGCAAAGAGCTTACCTGGCCTGATCACTAGACGTGCGTTTGGCCTTGGGATTTTTATACCTTTGGTCCTTGGCTACAATCGTCCATACATAATAAACTGAGATTAAAGTTGCTCGCTGTCATGAGATGAATAATATTTAACATAGCTATTCAAGGTATCTCACTGGTAACCTTTGACCAAATCACTAGAATAAAGCGGCTTAAAAAAAAAAATCAGGTTCCCTCTGCTTTGACATGAATTGATTTACCACCTCAAACCCAAGGTTTGAAATGGACATTTAGAACCCTGGTCCTCACTTCGGCATAGGCGCTTTCTCAACCTAGAAAGAAGGACAATGTCCATGTATTCTTTCCTGTTTGCAGTTCGGATTTGCGCTCTTACAATGATTTTGCAACCCATCTGTACCACGTTTTCCCTTTGAGGTATAATCCCAAGTAATTTATCACTGTTTCTGTACACTAAAATTAAATGGTTTAATTCTCAGGGGATTAGTTGAGAAAACATTTGCTGTTTCGGTCAAGTGTCTATAATCTATAGTTTTCAAGTCATTAAAATGTCAAATTGAAAGAGGTTCAAGCAAAGCAACAATAAAGTTCAAAGAGAATAAACTATTCTCTCCTGTTATTGCAATTTTTTTTATCGGATTCATTGATCCTGGATAATAAATGCATATTGCTGGATGTTTCAAAAACTCTAGGAGATTTTCAGAGAATCAATTTTAGAAATAAATATATTACTGAAAAGAGGATTTTGCTGGCCAAGTCAAAAGCTGGCCTTTCTGGAAAAAAAAATGGGGCTCGAGTTTTTAGTATTCAGTCAGACCTATGTTTGATAATTTTCTAACATTTAAAATAACATAGGTGTTAAAAGTATGTGTGAAAAGTTAGTCTCTGGAGTTGAGTAGCACAATCAATAAATTAGTGAACTCCCTTCCTATTTACCCTTGAACTATAACTGCTAATTATGGTTAATCTAAGTAAGGCCTGAGGCTTTTATCAGAAACATTAAAAGTTTGATAGTGTTGGCCACCTTGAATTTTCTCACATTCAAGACTTGTGAAATTCAAACATACTTGTTAAATCTAGACCTCTTTTAATGCCCATCAATAACCTGCCATCAAGGCCTGAAACTAAAGCCGTGTGTGTGTGTGTGTGTGTGTGTGTGTGTGTGTGTGTGTGTGTGTACACTTGCATATGTGTAGATATTACTTCTATGTGGAATTCAGCCTTTTAAGTAGTTCTGAAAAAGAATTATGCGTTGTCAGTTTTACTTTTACTTGGAATCTTTGCATAGGCAACAGTCCTTTCTCACCCTTATTTGAATAGCCCTTTTCCATATTATGTCTTAGTCATTTCCTCCTCTTTCCCCCATATACCCTACTTAGGCAGGCATTTCCCCACCTTTTCCTTCTAAGCACAGGGGAGCCCTTCTCCTGCTGGTGTAGCCCTGCAGGTCCCCACCTGGGCAGAATTTGGGTGGCACTCATGAGCAGTGGTGGTGCCGTCATTAGCCAGGAGAACAGAACTACCATAGGATGTTCTGTTGGGGGCTGAGGGTCAATTGCCCCAGATGGTCAGCCAGCAGGGGGCTCTGTGTTTTCTTTCTCTTTGACCAGATTGCAGCAGGAGCCAGCTGTATTTGTATCTGTTGCAATTCAACAGGAGCTCTGAGGTGGCAGGACACTACGTATAGGGAGATTGAACTGCTTAAAGTCTGTATGCATTTATAATTTAACACATACAAAAAGTGCATGATACTATAACTGAACTTGACAGCACTCTGGGTCAGGTACAGGAACTGAAGACAAAGATCACTTACATGTTGCTCCAGGACACTGGGATGTACAGGAGGGAGAAGGCAACTATGAGGCCCTGTTGTAAGGTGGGGGTACAGGAATGCACAGGCTTCCGAGGGAGTATGCGCACCCAGGCTAGGGTGTTCTCTCTCCATGGTGTGTGGTGTGTACACAGTAGCACTTGATCATGGTTCATTGTGTTGTGATTGCAGGAGCGACTCGACAAAGGCCAATCTGGAGGCTACTGTAGAAGTCTCAGGGTTGATGAGGATCTGGTCTGTGTGGGCTTGGTGCAAAAGAAAAAAAAGGTTAGATTCAGTCAGCCTTCTATCCACCAGTTCTGCATCTATAGAGCCAACCAACTGTGGACCAAATATATTTGAAAAAATAATTGCATCTCCATTGAACATGAACATGGACGAACTTTTTTTTTCTTGTATTATTCCTTAAACAGCACAGTGCAACAACTCTTTACATAGCATTTAGATTGTATTAGGTATTATAGGTAGTCTAGAGATGATTTGAAATATGTGGGAAGATATGTGTGGGTTATATGCAAAGACTCTGGATTTTATAAGGAACTTGAACATCTGTGGCTCTTGGTATCTGTAGGGGAGACGGGTGCTGGAACCAAACCCCTTGTGAGTATTGAGGGATGATTGTACCGCTTTCTTAATACACATGCACATGATCTTCTTACAAATTCCTCTGAAGCATAAACTATACAGCCTAGAGCGATTTTGTGGGACCTAAAGCATATGTAGTTTTGGATTGCTCTTTAAGAAAAACAAATTGAGCCGGGCGTGGTGGCGCACGCTTGTAATCCCTGCGCTTGAGAGGCAGAGACAGGAGGATCACGCAGGTTTGAAGCCAGCCGCGCGCGCTGGCTTAGGAGACCCTGTTTCCATATAAAAATGTAAAAATAGGTCTGGGAGTGTAGCCCGGAGGTAGAAGGGCTTCCAGGAACCCCAGTACCACCAAAAAAAAAAAACAAAAAAAAAAACAAATTGAACATATAAAGTTAGTTACAGACATTAATGTTTTGTGAATGAGAACAAAATTCACTAGACAAGTATCACAAATACCATATCTAGAAATAGAACAGTAGTTTTTATTAGCTGTCTGACAGTTCTGAAATAGTTTTTTCTACTTTTTTTTGTGATGTGGGGAATTGAATCCAAGGGTGTTCAATATACCCCATGCCTTTATTATTTTTTTGAGGCAGAATCTTGCTACATTGCCCAGGCTAATCTCAAACATGCAATCCTCCCACTTCAGCCTCTTGAGAAGCTGGGAACCCAGGCATTCTCCATTGTATCAGATTCTCTATAGTTTTCTTAATTTCATTTTTGGGGACACTGGAGATAGAACCCAGGGGCATTCTACCTTTGAGCTATACTCCCTGCTCAGCCTCCCAAATATTGGGATTACAAACATGTACCACTGTGCCTGCTACAGTGTTATTTGTTATATAGAAAGACTGAAATGATAATCTAGTATTTCCTCTAATAGGATTGATGAAAATGAGTATTTTGTTCTTATTGATAGAATGCATAAGACTTATGCATTGTACCCAACTAAATATTTATGTCACCTTCACCTCACAAGCTAGACCCTAATGCCCAATAGGCTGGTACCAGGAGGTGGGGATTTTGGCAGGTGATTGAGTCATAGAGGCACAGTCCTCATGAATAAAATTTATAGGGAGGCTCCACACCCTTCCACCGTGAGGATTCAGTGTAGCTGGCCATCTGTGAAGCAGGAGCGGGTCTCACCAGACACTGTATCTGTCAGCATCTTGGTCTTTGTCTTCCCAGCCCTCAGATACATGAGAAATTAATTTCTGTTGTTAAGCTCCTGGCCTATGGTGTTCTATTATGGCAGACCAAATGGACTAAGACACATACAGGTGTAGGAATTCCGATAAGTTCATTTGTACCATTCCCATCAAAAAAGGGGGGGGGGAATAAATGTGTAGTGAGGAAAAATCGTGGCTTCCTTTTGAGCATATTGTATATTGTTGACAAGAGACATCTTTTCCTTGTTCCTTACTTTTACACTTTACTCTTTTGAAGAGCAAAACAACCCTTGGCCTTGGCTTCTTGCATTGCAGTGGGGGCTGATTAGGTGCAATATCTGTGGGGCATGACATTCTTTCCACCCAAGGAGCTTGGGGAAAACCAAGTAAATACAACCCCCAAGTCCACACTGCTCAGCATCCCCTTAGCGCAGGGATTCTCAATGACTACGCCAGTGCCATTTTGGATTGAGTCTTCCTTCCTTCTTTCTTTCTTTCTTTCTTTCTTTCTTTCTTTCTTTCTTTCTTTCTTTCTTTCTTTCTTTCTTTCTTTCTTTCTTTCTTTCTTGTAGAAACCCATCCTGTGCATTGGGAGATATTTAGCAATATCCCTGGCCTTTATCCCTGGATGCCAACAACATGGCCCCAGTGGTGCCAACCAAAAAGTTCCCCAGACATTGCCCCAGGGGGAGGGGTGCAGAATCTCCCCCATTGAGAACCACTGCCTTGGTCAGATCCCTTCCCCCAGACCCAAATGCTGATTCCTTTGGTGTGTGTGTGTGTGTAATTTATTTTTACAGTACTGGAAATGGGACCCAAGGACATTCTACCTCCAAGCTATACCCCCCAGCCCTGTTTTTTATTCTTTATTTTGAAACAGTCTCACTGTACCTGTTACTGGGTACTGGGTGGTACTGGGGATGGAACCCTGGGGGTTTCTACCTCTGGGATACACTCCCAGACCTATTTTTATATTTTATTAGAAAAGGGTCTCACTAAGTTGCTGAGAGCCTCACTGAGTAGCTGAGGCTGGATTTGAACCTGTGAAATTATCCTGTCTCAGCCTCCCAAGTACTGGGATTACAAGCATGCACCACCATGCCTTGCTTCCCTTTGGTATATTTTTTATGTACAATGGTCAAACTTTGATCAGATTCTGAGCCTAATTAGAAAAATGGAAGTGTGCCCCTTGACTCATGGGTGGAGACTTTGTTCTTGTTTTTCATGTAAGAAGAAAAATGCTTATTCTGATAGCTGCTCAGAGCACAAGTTCAGGACAGTGCTAAATCAACTCAGCATTTCTTCCCCTTCTGAAGGAGAATGTTAGACATTTTTATTTTATGCCGTTTCTTATTCTTCTTATTCCCCCAAACCAACCTCCTATATATCTTTGTTTATTTTACTCTCATCCCCATAGCCAGGGTTCAAAAATCTGACATGCACCAAGCATGGTGACACATGCTTGTATCTCAGCACTTGGGAGGCTGAGACGGGAGGATTGTAGGTTCGCGGCCAGCCTCAGCTATTTAGTGAGACTCTCTACAACTCAGTGAGACCCTGTTTCAAAATAAAGAATAGAAAATAGGGCTGGGAGTATAGCTTGGAAGTAGAATGTCCCTGGGTCCCATTTCCAGTACTGCAAAAATAAATAAATAAATAAATAAATAATTTAAAAAGCCGACATGCTAAAATGTCACTCATGATTAGACTTACTAGATCCCCAATATTTGCCTCAGCTCATGTGTAATTAGTTCATTCAGCAAAAATTTATTGAACATATGCACTGCACTGTCACCTGAGAATATATCTATGAACAAGTTGACACAATTTCCTATTCTCCTGGGCTTTATATTATAGTTGACCAACACTCTATTTACTAGAGTGAGTTTGTAATTTTAGTTTTATAATGATCTGAAGTGTTTTTTAATTTTGAGTCACGTGATAATTTTTTTGTTCTTTGGGGTCATAAACTTTGCCCTCTGTAACTTCTGGATCTCTGTCGTAGCTAGTCCCCATCTGAGACAACCATCTTTGCTCAAGAGGTCTTCATCCTCAGAGATCATGGCATCACTCAGGAATGTTAAGTGTTCTGCTGGGTACTACTTGAACAGGCACGTGTTCATTTCCACCCGCACCTGTTCCTATGGTGGCCCTCCTCGCCACTTGGCTCAGCCCAGAGCACTACCTAAGCACAGTCCCTCTGTCCTCCTTCAAAATAACAAAAATAGCTTGTATATCTTTGTCTGTCAAGAGTCCCAAAAATGTCCTAATCATTTTTAAGTGAATTATCTTGTTTCATCCACTTAACAGCCCTCTAAAGTAGCCAGAAGAGAGAATTGAGGCTTTGATAGAGTTGAAGGAACTTGCCCAAGGCCATCCAATTAGGAAACAGTAGCCAAGACTCAGGTCCAGCAGTTGAACTTCAGGGTCTGAATGGTTCACTTTTAGGATGAACACCATTGCTTATATGATTCGTGGGTGAGCTGAGTCTATGGATGCAAAGCATGCTACAGTAATCATACTAGAGAGGCCTGAAGACATTGTCTGTTACCATATTGTCCACAACAGTGAGGTGCTAGAATCTCACTGAGATGTCTTTATCACACATCACCCATCACCCATCACCCAATGGTAGATCCATGATGGAATATGATAGAGAATACTGCACCATGGACTTTTAAAGCTGGAAAGGCTCTATTAGGTCATTTCTAGGATATATAAACATACACACACACATACGTATGTCCATGTATATTTAGATGTACATGTAGGTGTGCCTGTATATCTGTATTCAGGACTATCAGAGATTCTCAATTCAAGAATATATTCAACTAGATATAGATTGTGTTCTTTGGAGGTGACATCTTGACAAGACACTTAAAGGATGCTCCCAATTTTGATGCTGAGAGTCCTTTGGAGATTCGTGTGTGCACGTGTAAGTGCGTGCACAGCTCCATAGGACTCATTCTTTTTCTTTGCTACTTGTGGTACCATCTTCACAAACCTATGATTCACAATAGGAATGTAGCTTGGAACTTCTGCAATGCAAGCAGCTGCAGATACTTCAAATACCATTGTACATGTGATCCAGGACTTGCTATAAATTTGCCCCTAAAAATAAAGTAACAAGTGACTGAGCAGCAATGGGAATTAATCAGTGCAGTGCGTGAATGGAATGCGCCAGGCTCTACCTCAAAATCCCTTTATAAAAAGATTGATATAATTAAAACCCCAAAGGAACATCCGAAGATGCTATATTTGAGCCAATGTGCTGCAAAATTTCGGAAAAAAGTTTTTTTTTTTTAAAGAATAGACATGATAAAAGAGAAAAAGTGTTTCCGCAACTTCTATATTATTGGAAATAGGATTATACTACTGAAGAATTTGTCATACAAAGGAATTTAAATTGGATTCAATCTTGGTATACTGGAATTTTTTGAGGTCCAAAGGGATCATCAACCCTCTCAATTAAGCTGTTGCCATGAAGGGAAACAACTTCATATCCAAAATTTCTACCACAATAGGTAGCAGAGATTAAGTTGGTGATTCAGAAATGGGAATAACCATGTAAAAATATCAACATTTTAGGCTTTCAAAATTAGATATTAACTGTTGAATTTGTTAAAAGGCAAAACAACTACCAAAGAAAGAAATAAAGAATATGACTTGCTGAAATTTATCTTTTTTTTTCTGACTTCAACACATTCAGTATCTAAATTAAACACCCCTCCCCATTTATTCAACATCCTAACATGAACTCAGAAAATAAGAAAAACAAGGAGAGAGTGAGAGAGAGAGAGAGAGAGAGAGAGAGAGAGAGAGAGAGAGAGAGAGAGAGAAGAGAGAAGAGAGAAGAAAATAAAGAGGAAAGGAAAGAAAAGAGGAAGGAAGGAAGGTAGGAAGGGAGGGACAATACTAACTAGAAAAGAAGAAAGAAAGAAATTCCACTAACTAGCACTCTTAAAGGATCTCTTAACCGATGATTCAGAAAGGCCTCTGGATTCTGAGTACACCACAAGTAACAAAGTGCTTGGGTTATTTGACAGAAAATTTGATTGAAGATCAATTTTTGGGCATAGGGAAAGTGGAAGAGACTTCTTAAACCACTTGAATTACTGGAGATGAAAGGTTAAAAGCTTTAAAGACCCAAAACTGCATTAGCAACTGAACAGTAAATACCATCAACAGAGACACAGAAAATTTAGCAAAACAAATGTTAAATGAAGAGAGAAAAGAAGAATTCATTTCAGAAGCATAAAAAAGTCCTTTTCTTTGTATTCTAAAATTGATCCTGCAGTTTTTGATGGAAGTACTAATGGGTAATTTCTTTTTAATGCTTTCTAAACAAGTGCAAAAAATCACTTTCAGGTCCAGAAGGGCAGAGATCAAAGCAGGTAGATTTTTTTCAGATAGCTTTGCCACTGCTTCACGCTGCGCCCGGAGCTGTGAGTATTTCTCTGAGAAGAGATGATGCATTATGATTTGCAACTGTCTTAATCTTATATGAATTAGGTTTAAAACCACACATTATGAGCCTGGTTTCTGTGGCATTCTTCAGTTTCTAGGATAGCTGTGCTGCAGGGCTCAACCACTCTCACACTGGGGAACCCAGATGGTTATATTTTATTAATCTCACATTAAGAGGACCTTTCCAGGTAGCTGGCAAGATTCCTTTTAATACCAAACCTAAAAATAATTAACCATTGTTGTTAGAATCAGTGATGCACTTTCTTGCTTTCTTAAACAGGAGGTTGAACATAGTTTAACTTTCCTGATGATTCAGGGTCACTATTATAAGCTTAATTTATTCCCATTTCAATAACATGATGTGCTCATGGTCAAAATGTGCTTTCTCTTACATTGAAAACCATTTGATTCCTCTAGACACAGATGCAGAAAGTAAAGAATACTACAAACCAATATTCTTGATAAATATTGATGCACAAATTCTCATCACTTACCAAAACCTGTGGGGCACCATGAAGGTGGTACTTTTAATACATTTATTGATGTGTTATAATTACGTATCACAGTGAGATTCATAGTGACACAAACATACATGCACAGATCACTTGGCATATTTCCCTTTGTATTCAACCCTCTTCCTTTCTCTCCCTACACATACTTGTTAGTGAGACTGGTAATGATCTCTTCATATATAGGCATAACATTACTTGAAATATCCTCTTCCTTACTCCTCATGACCCATCATTCATCTGGTGATGGACACCTATGTTGATTCCATAATTTCACTATTGTGAAATGTGTTGCTCTAAACATGGGTAGCATGTATCATTATAGTGTTCTGATTTTAGTGTTTTTGAAATAATACTGAGGAATGGTATGCTGGGATCATATGGTAGTTCTATTCCTACTCTGTTGAAGAACTTCTATACTTATCTCCATAGTTATAGTACTAATTTATAATATCACCAACAGTATATTGGCATAAAAGCAGTCACACACCAATGGAACATAATAGAAGACGCAGAAACAAGCCACACCCTTGTAGAGAGTTGATTTTTGACAAAGGAATCAGAAGGTATAAATCAGACCTCTGTCTCTCACACTGCCCAAACATCAACTCTAGCTTGATAAAAGATCAAGAATTGAAGCAGAACTTTGCAATCTCTAAAAGAAAACACAGGACTAACTCTCCAACATAAAGGCACTGGTAGAAAGTTCCCCAATATGAACTCGAAAGTCCAAGTGATAAAACTGAAAATCAAGAAATGAGATGGTTCTACGTTAAAAAGCTTCTGTACACCAAAGGATACAATCAAAAGCATGAATGGAGAGCCTACAGAATGAAAAAAATTGCTAATGATTCTTGACAGAGTGCTGACATCTAGAATATATACAGAACTATGATAGCTATCAAATATATGCAAAAATGTTTAACTTGACTGGTAGTTAGGTGTTTGTCAGCAGATGAATGATACATGAACATGTGTTGTGTGTATATTGTAGGATTTTGCTCAATTCTAAAGAAGAACAAAGTTATGTCATCTGCAGGAAAATGAATAAAACCAGAGAATATTATAATAAGTGAGATGGGCCAGTCTTGGGAAGTCACGATTATGTTTACTCTTATATGTGGAAACTAGAGAGAAAATAGAAAACATAAAGGACTTTAGATAGTTGAGGAGAAAAACCAGTAGAATAGTGGAGGGGGTTAGGGGAAGAAGGTAAGGAGAGAAAAATGAAGGATGAGAAAGGAGTCATTTTAAATAATCTTATGTTCTTATATGGGTGTCTCTGTGACTCACACTAACATGTACAGGAATGGGCCGGGGGAAGTGGGTGGGATGGGATGTGGAGGAAATACACCAGGGGATGTATATTGTATGTTTATATCATTTTGAACCTCAGTATGATATAAATCACAATGCACTAATAGAAGTATGAAAACAAATAAAAGGTAAGTAAATAAAAATGCAATAAAACAAAACAAAAATGATGGTATACCATGACCAATTGGGATTTATCTCTAAGGTTCAACAAATTAAAATCTATTTATGTAATAAACCATAACATAAGAATGAAGGACAAAAATCATAAGATCATCTCAGGTGGTGCAGAAAAAGCCTCTGATAAAATTCAACACCTTTTCAAAAATAATTTTGGTAGTCCTGGGGGTGGAACCCAGGGGATTTCTACCTCCGGGTTATACTCCCAAACCTATTTTGTACTTTATTTGGAAACAGGGTTTCACTAAGTTGCTGGGAGTCTCATTAAATAGCTGAGGCTGGCTTCGAACCTGTGTGATATTCCTGCCTCAGCCTTCCACCATGCCCAGCAATTCAACACCTTTTTATGATTAAAAATACTCAATAAGGCCGGCATCGGAGCCAGCCGTGAGGCAGGGCCGGTGCTGGGGCCTCTGAGGCCAGGATAAGAGCCCGACAAGGGGTTAGGCCGGTGCTGGGGCCAATGGCCAGCATCAGAGCCTGCCATGAGGCAAGGCTGGTGCTGGGGCCTCCAAGGCCAGGATTGGAGCCTGCTGAGGGGTTAGGCCAGTGCCGGGGCTAGCGGCCGGCATCGGAGTCTTCCGTGAGGCAAGGCCGCTACTGAGGCCTCTGATGCTGGGATCGGAGCCTGCCGAGGGGTTAGGCTGGTGCTGGGGCCAGCGAGGGCGGCATCAGAGCCTGCTGTGAGGCAAGGCCAGTGCTGGGGCCTCTGAGGCTGAGATCGGAGCCTGCCAAGGGGTTAGGCCGATGCCAGGGCCAGCAGCCAGCATCAGAGCCTTCCGTGAGGCAAGGCCGCTATTGAGGCCTCTGAGGCCGGTATCGGAGCCTGCCGAGGGGTTAGACTGGTGCCGGGGCCAGCGAGGCCGGCATCAGAGCCTGCCGTGAGGCAAGGCCGGTGCTGGGGTCTCCGAGGCTGGGATCGGAGCCTGCCAAGGGGTTAGGCCAGTGCCAGGGCCAATGTGGCCAGGATAGGAGCTTGCCGTGAGGCAAGGCCGGTGCTGGGGCCTCCGAGGCCGGGATCAGAGCCTGCTGAGGGGTTAGGCCGGTGCCGGGCCAGCAGCCGACATCGGAGCCTTCCATGAGGCAAGGGCGCTACTGAGGCCGCCTAGGCTGGTATCGGAGCCTGCCTTGAGGCTAGGATGGTGCTGGGGCCAGCCAGACTGGGATTGGAGCCAGCTGAGGGGTTAGGCCAGTGTTGGGGCCAGCGAGACCAGAATCAGGGCCTCCCATGAGGCAAGGCCACTGCTTGAGCCAGCGAGGTTTGGATCAGTCCACTGGGTAGCCAGGCCACTACTGGGGCCGTCAAGAGTGGGATCGGTACTTGCAATGCTGCATGCACAGATAAATATCACAGAAAATAAAAATCAGATGATTCCCCTAATAGCAAAAACTAGGAGGAAAGGGGCAACAGGAAGAGGTCGAGCTATAGAAAAGGCCCTATAGTGAAGCAACTAAGGTGACCAATCAGAGGGTATGGAATAGGGGAGGATGGAGCCTCTTTAAAACGCAGGAGGTACATAAACAAATGTGTCAAAGTTAATCACCAAACAAGCATGGGATTGAGGGAGGGGGAGGGAACGGGATGGGGGCTGGATGAGGGCTAATTGGATGGTGTGTGCTTGTATATCCTCTCAAGTCTTGTATTCCAATGTGATATATGATTACAATGCACCAAAAAAAAAAAAACCAAAATACTCTATAGACTAAGGTATAGAAAGAAATTAACTCAGTATAATAAAGATCATACACAAAAACCTCACAGCTACAATCATGAAGATTTTCTCCTAAGATCAGGAACAAGACAAGGATGCCCACTCTCTCCATTTCTGTTCTATATACAATTGACAATCCCAGCCAAAAGAATTACATTAAAATAAAAGGCACTCAAATTTCAAATGAAACCGGATGTGGTGGTACACACTTGTAATCCCAGTACTTGAGAGGCTAAGACAGGACGATCACAGATTTGAAGTCAGGCTCAGCTACTTAAGGAGGCCCTCTACAACTTAGTGAGACCCTATTTCAAGATAAAGAATAAAAAATCAGGCTGGGGTTGTAACTTGGAAGTAGAATGCCCCTGGGTTCAATCCCTAGTACCACATACCACAAAAAATTCTAAATGAAGAAATATCTCTATTTACAGATCTTAGATATAAATAAGCTTAAAGATCACACACATGCAGTGTTACAACTAATAAGCACATTAATCAAGGCTGTAGGATACAAAATTAGCACTTAAAAATCAGTTGTGTTTCTATACACTAACAATTCAAAAGAAAATTAAGAAAATCCCATTTAAAAAATAAATAAAATAGCATCACAAAGAATAAAATAGTTTAAAAAATGAACTTAACCAAGGAGGCAAAAGATTTGTATATTTAAAACATAAGGAATTTCTGAAAGAAATTAAGGCAGATATAAATAAATAGAAAGACATCTTGTGTTCATAGATTGAAAGACTCAGTATTATTAAAATGTCCGTTAAACTTAAAGCAATATATGTGTTCAATGCTGTCCTTACCAAAATCCCAATAGCATTTTTGCAGAAAAAAAACCAGCTTCAAATTAATATGGAATCATGAAGGACTCCAACTAGCCAAACTACTCTTGATGAAGAATAAAACTGGAGGCTTCTGATTTCAAAATATATTACAAAACCACAGTAATCAAAATAGATGATACTGCCATATAGACAGGCATATAAACAAAAAGCAGAAATGATAAGCTAGGAATAAACCCTTATATATATGTAAAATAATATTTGACAAGGATGCCAGGATTACCTAATGGGGAAGGGATAGACCCTTCAACACATGGAGTTGGAAAAACTGAAAGCGCATAGCAAAAGAATAAAGATGTACCATTCTCTTACACTATACCATATATACATATACACACAGATAACACACACACACACACACACACACACACACACACACAAAGATAACTTAAAATAGGTTAAAGAATTAAACATGAGAACTGAAACTACAAATCTCCTAGAAGAAAGCATAAAAGGAAAAAGTTCATAACATTGGAAAGGGCAATAATATTTGGAATAAGACACTAATAAATTTTTTGTGTAAACACGTGCTACTGGAGACTAAAATTATAGGCATTCTGCCTCTGAGATACACCCCCAAGACTTTTTTATTTATTTGTCTATTTTGTTTTGAAACAAGGTCTTGCTAGTTGCTAAAATTGGCCTCAAACCTGGGATCCTCCTGTCTCAGCCTCCCAAGTACTGGGATTACAGGCATGTGCCACCACACTCGCATCTAATAAATTTTTATTTATTTATTTATTTATTTCTAATAACTATATTTTTTTATTATTTTTTTCTTTTAACAATTTTTTTTATTGAACATAAATAGTATACATTTAAACTATATTTGGTGCCCTCTCCCCCCCGCCCCCGTTTTCCCTTCCCCCCTCCCACCAATGGTTGTCCAGGTTAACCATGTCATATTCATAATTTTACACATGTTCAGATGTAGACCCTCATTAATCAAGATCAGCCTTCCTCCTCTCCTATCTTTCCATTCAAACTTTGCTGGTATTTCCCCTCCATTATCTGGAGTCCCACTGGTATCCTTTGTGTTTCCTAGTTTGGGCATATTAGAGGAAACATATGTACCTTCTCCTTCTGTGCTTTATTTTTTAAAGAAATATAGACAACAAAAGGAAAAATAGACAAATGTGACTATCTCAAACTAATAACTTTTTCAGTGAAAAAAATCATCAGAGTAAAAAGGAAATCTATGGAATAGGAGAAAATATTTGCAAATTAATATCTAGAATATATGAAGGTTTACTACAACTGAAAAAAAATGACCAAATTTAAAAATGGGCAAAGGACTTGAATGGATATTTCTTCAAAGAAGAAACACAGCTGAATGTCATGGCTTAACGCTGAAAATACTATTCTTTGGAAGGCTGAGACAGGAGGATTATGGGTTAATGGCCAGTCTCAGCTACTTAGACCCTTCTCGACCTAGTGATTCTGTTTCTAAAAAAGAAATAAAATTGGCAGGGGGGTATAGCTTGGAGGTAAAATGCCCCTAGATTCAACCCTGAGTGTAAAAAAAAAAAAAAAAAAAGAAACACAAATGGACAAAAAGCACACAAAAAGATGCTCAACATGACTAATTAAGAGGGAAATGAAATCCGAACCACGATGATGTATCACCTCATACTTCTTAGACTGGCCACTCTCAAGAAAAGAAAGTAGGTTTTGGTGAGGGTAGGGAGAAGCTGGAATCCTTGTGCCTAGCTGGTATGATTGTAAAAACAATACAACCACTGTATAAAACAGTTTGGAGCCTTCTCAAAAAAAAAAAAAAAAAACACAAAAACTAAAAATAGAACTATTGTATAACCCAGCATTGTATAATTCCAGATGTATATTAAAAAAGAACTGAAAACATGATCTCAGAGATATTTGCTAATCTGTGTTGATGGCAGAATTATTCACAATAGCCAAGATGTGAAAGCAATCTGAACATCCATCAGCAGATGAAGGGACACAGCAAATGTTGTATCTTCACACATTGGAATATTATTCAACCTTAAAAAGAAAGAATTTCTAGTATTTCCTATAACATGGGTGAACATTGAAAACATAATACTAAGTAAAATAAACCAATTGAACAAAGCTAAATAGCTAATGATTTCACTCATACTTGGTACCCAGCATAATCAAACTCATAGACAGGAAGTAGAATGGCTATTGTCAGGAGTTGAGGAAAGAGGAAAATGTGGAGTTTTTCAATGGGGATGGGGTTTTGGTCATAGAAGGCGAAGAAGTTCTAGAGCTCTGTCGCGTAAAAATGTGCATATAGTTAATAATTCTGTCCATGCACTAAAATTTTTATGAGTTAAAATTTATGTTATTTTTTTTTTTTGGTACTGGGGATGGAACCTAGGGGCCTTCTACCTCTGAGCTACACTCTCAGCCCTATTTTTAAAATTTTTATTTATTTTTTTGTGGTATTGGGGGTGGAAACCAGGGTTTTTTCTACTTCCAGGCTATATTCCCAGACATATTTTATATTTTATTTGGAAACAGGGTCTCACTAAATTGCTGAGAGCTTCACTAAGTAGCTGAGGCTGGCTTCAAATCTGCAAAGATCCTCCTGCCTCAGCCTCCCAAGCACCGGAATTACAAGGGTGCACCACCAAGCCAGGCTCTATTGTTTTACTCTCTATTTTGAAACAGGGTCTCACCGAGTTGCAAAGGGCCTCACTAAGTAGCTGAGGCTGTCTGCAAACTGCGCCTGTCTCAGCTTCCCAAATGCAGGGATTACAATTGTGCCCTACCACGCCTGGCTTTATGTTTTTGGCCACAATAAAAAATTCAGCTGCTATACTTTTACAGTTCTTCTAGCTTTTAAGTATAATTCTTGTTTCTTCTTTGTGCTGCCAGTTACTACTTGCAGATGTTATAGGTGCATCTAATTTCCAAGTGTGTGTGTGTGTGTGTGTGTGTGTGTGTGTGTGTGTGTGTGTGTGTGGTATATGTATGATATTGAGTCTTGAGCCCAGGGCCTCACACATGCTAGGAAAGCTACGATTAAGCTATGCCAGCAGCTCTCTATGCCTATGTCTTAATTAACAAATGATGCTTGTGGTGAACGACAGAATATGACCCTATCCTCTTACAAATTCATGGGATTTGGGTACTGTTGATTTCTTCTTATAGGCCCACTTCCCATTTATTCTTCATACATAGGTTCTTGAGGGTGAGGACCATCAGATGTTTGGCCTTGGCGTACTGAGCTGGATATTACTGAGCCTTCTGCCCTTTTCTAGGAAAGTGAGGATTGACCAAGTAACCGAATCTGGGGACTAGCTACTGCCTTGACTCATAGCAATTCCCATTGTCCCATCTGCAAAGATGTTGATGTTTGGCCTAAAAAAAATAATATCCTTGATTTGAAATGATCCCACCACTGTGTACACACCTGCACCGTCTCATTTCTAGGTTGGAAATGCTTGAGGTACAGACTTTGGGTGGACGCTGCTGTGTTCACCATGCTTGAGTGACCTCCACGGTGAAGGCCCAGCCTGTGAGCCTATCGCTTCTGCTCATGAGCTGATTGAACTTGAGTCTCAAACCATCGTTCCTTTTTGTTTATTTTCTTTCTTTCTTTTTCTCTTTCTTTCTTTCTTTCTTTTTTTTTTTACAGAGAAGAGGTCTTTATAGGTTTTTTGGAAACAGAACATACTTTTATTGTACATAGTTATTTTTAAAAAAATATGATAGATATAGAGAGGTGAAGAACTATATAAAACTGTGTACAGTGAAAATTAAGTTTCCCTTTCATCTCTATTTTCTAGTCCTAAACTCTTCTCATTAGGGCCAACCACTGTTGGCCAACAGTGGCAAATATTTCTTCTAAAAATTTTTTATATGTTTCCAGAGATTTAGACCTTAAAAAATACATGAGAGAACACTACATAATTTTTCTGTACTTTGGTTTTTCACATAAACAATAGATGTTAGAGATATACTTATCTCATACTTGTATCTATCTCATTTTTAGTATCATGTGCTAATAAATTTAGTAGACAAACAAAATTTAATTGGATATATATCCAATTATATATACACCCATATATACCAATATATATATATATATATATATATATATATATATATATATATATATATACCTATCTATCTATCTATCTATACCTATATATATATTGGTACTATATATATACCTATATATATATTGGTACTGGGAATGAAACCCAAGGGCATTCTACCTCTGAGTTACACTCCCAGCCCTTCAAAAAAAGTTTTTTTGAAACAGGTCTACCTAAGTTGTTGAGGTTGGTTTTGAACCTATGATCCTCTTCTTTCAGCTTCCCAAGTACGGGGATTACAAGCATGTACCACCACACCCAGCTCTAGTTGGTTTTTGATAGAACCAACTGATAGATATTAAAGCTGTTTTCATATTTTTGCTATCATGACCCCTAAGAATGCATTAAAAATGAAATTTTATGTACAATCCCAGTGCATGAAGCAGACTATGGAAGTAATGTGTAAGCCTATCACAAATCTAAGTCAGATAAATTAAAGCCATTCAAATGTAGGATCTGAGCCAAGCGTGGTGGTTCATGCTTGTAATCTCAGTAGTTGGGAGGCTGAGACAAGAAGACTGAAGGCTTAGAGCCAGTCTCAGTAACTTTGGGAGACTCCCAGCTACCAAGAAAGACTCTGTTTTCAAATAAGAAATAAAATTGAGCTGGGGCTGTAGCTTGGGGGAAGAATGCCTCTGGATTCAATTCCCAGTACTAAAAATAAGTAAATAATTGCACAATTTATCCAGAAACAATATGAATGGTTACTTGAGAGCTTGATTATGAAAAAAATGGACAGTAAAATCAATGAGAGACGAACAAATTCAAGAACATGCAGAAAAATGTCAGCAAAAGCTTTATTTGTAGGTTTGTATAGGATAAATTAATGATGAAGATATATAATATGTTAAAATTTACCTTTTGCAATTGGAATTTGTTATAGCTTTAACATTTAAAAATAATGCAATTAAAAACATCTCATTTCTCCTTAGACTGGCGAGTAAAAAATTGATAGTAAAAAATAATCCACGATGGGCAAGAATGTGGGGCAATAGGTACTAATTCGGCAGTGCTTTTGGGATTAGACACTTGGAGAAATTTTGTAGAGAAATTTGGTAGTTTTAATAAAAAAATTAAAATATGTATTACATGTCGTAGATGTACAAACAGGATGCATGCAAATTGATTTTAATTACAATAGCATATGTATTGGTAAAAATTAGAAGCCATCAAAGTGTCCAAAATCATGGACTCAAATAATTTACAGAATATATATACTTTGATTAATTCATAGCTGATTACAAGAATGAGTACATCTGTCAGTACTAGTATGAAAAGTTTCCAAGTTGTCCCACTAAATGAACCAAGCAAGATAGAAAAGAATTTATATAAAAGCTTCCGTGTGTGTGTGTGTGTGTGTGTGTGTGTGTGTGTGTGTGTGTGATACTACTGATTGAACTCAGGGGCATTTTGCCTCCAAGGTACACCCCATCCCTTTTTATTTTTTATTTTGAAACAGGGTCTCACTAATTTTCTGAGTATCATGCTAAGTTTCTGAGGCTGGCCTCGGACTTATGATCCTCCTGTCTTAGCCTCCCAAGTACAGGAATTATAGGAGTGTGTCACCATCTCCAGCATAAAAGCTTCCTTTTTATATGTAAGAGATTAAAAACATCTCATATGAAAAACTTCACAGCAAAGACTGATATAATTTCCATGGTGTATTGGTTTCTTCCAGCCTTCTAGCACCAGTGTACAAATTGTATTCATTTTTGTAGTTGAGACGGGAAAAGATTCCCTAAGATTTCAATTACTTATCTATGTTTACATTAAAATATTATTTTATTTTTTGAATTCATGATAAAAAACACAAACAGTGTAAATAACAATCTCCACTTCCCAAATATCCTTAATCTTCTGGTAGATTATTCTTCCAGGTTTTTTTTTAATTGTTGTTGTTTATTTACTTGTTTAGTTTTGGCTTTTATATGCCTATGCTCATACTGTCTATATAATTTTATTTGCTGTTCAGACAGGCCCAAAGAGCTTTCATGAAGATCTTGCACTATAATAAAGACGCAAGGGCACATGGATTGTTATTACCATTAAACAGCTATAGTCAGCCCAAACAGTCATAAATGTCCTCAGGAAAATATGGTAACATCCTTGCTGGTTGGTTTCCAGATTCAGACTGACTGGATCCATGGATATAAAACTTAAAATCAGGGCCCAGGAGGGTATTTGATTTATAACATACGACAACTTTTCAACTTGGGAGAGGGCTGGCTGCTAATCATTTCCTCCTGGTATGTGTTCTCAGCCATAGTTCTTGCTGATCTGGCACAGCTATTGGGGAAGGGGCAGGGTGGGATCAAGTTAGGAAAGGTTCCCTGCCCCTCCATCCCACTGCAGTACTCGGAGTAGATCCCAGGACTCTTTAATACTGAGCTACATTTCTCGCCTTTTTTATTATTTTAAGTCAGAGACTTGCTAAGTTACCCAGGCTGGCCTTGAACTTGGGATCCTCCTGCCTCAGCCTCCTGAGTTGTTGGGATTACAGGAGTGTGCCATCACCCTCCCACTCAATTTGGGATCTTTTTGACTTCCTGTAACAGAGAACCGGACTAATAATGGAGTTTAGTTTTCTCGTATTGATAGATAAGACTAGTACTCACTTTGATTCAACGTGTGGATGACTTTGCCCCAACACTTCCGGTCTTTCCCTCCTGCCTGGCCTGTGCGGCCCAAGATGGCGGGTGCTCCTCACACACCTGATTATTTCTGAGGTAGGAAAATGGGAAAGGACGGCACCAGCCCAAAGTGCTTCCTTTATGAGGAAACCAAAAGCTACTTGAAATTGCTCATGTCTGCTTATGTCTCATTGGCCACGCTGAGGGGGAGGCTAGGGAAAAAGTATTTGGCTGGCCCCCTTCTTACATCACTCGAATATTGGGGTTGGGTTATCATGGAAGATGTGAGGAATACCCATCAGGTGGATAAGTCACCCCATCTACCACTGAAGACAGGCTTACTGTCCACCTCAAATTCCTCATTTCTGAGGTGTATGTGAAAGGGCTTTCCTTGAGGCTGCAGAGCTCAATGCTTGATAGCTAGGACTTCTGATTTGCTGGGGACCAGAACAGCATCGAGTGGGAAGTCGTGCTTTTAGGGCAACGATGGCATTCTTGGTAGTAGGGTCACTCAGGAGATGTAACTGAATCTGAAATGAGCGCTCATTGAACAGGGACAGGGACACCTTGTAGGTGCACTGAGCCCAGGTCGCTCCTGTGAAAAGGCCCAGCCGCTGGCTTGCCCATTCATGGAGTCCACCACAGTCTCATCTTGTGTAGTCATGTGAAGAAGACATTGTCCTCTCCCTTAATTTGAACCTGACCCCAGAGGGGTAAGCTCTGGGGAAAAGTGAGGCTGTGAAGAAAAGCAGGGAACTCGCTTCACCTGGCTGTGGAGGCTGCGGAATAGACTCTGGGTGGGAGAGGCAAGTTTTGGATTATCTACGATGACCTCAACTGGACCGAATCTTAACTGACCTGAATGAGATTACACTGATAAATATGGTGGCCTAACTCTCTGTGAAATCAGAATGAGATACCACTTAGGGAACTGCCTCTCTGTATGTTGAAGTCCTAGCCGCCATGACGGCGACCTTCTTTCTAAATGAGGTGTAAGCAGAGACAATTGTATTCAAATGAGGTCATGCTGACTGAAGCCATCCCTCATCCTTGGGACACCTTAGGAAATGAAGAAAAGTTGGACCTAAAGACAGGCACACAGGTAGGACACCGTGTGAAGAAGAAGAGACTGGAGTGGTCTAGCTATATGCCAGGGAATGTCACCCATCCATGGCCACCACCAGAAGCTAGGGAGAGGCAGGGCAGTTTGCCCACAGTCTTTGAAGGAACATAATCTAGTGGGCACTTTGATTTTGGACTTTTAGACTCCAGAATTGGAGTAAATGAATTTCTGTTGTTGGAAATCGCCTATTTTGTGTTACTTTGTTTTAGTGCCTTAGGAAACTTAATACATTAGTCAATGAAGTAGGATAAAAAGTGTGTTTAATATATAGATCCCCAATGATGTGCAACTCTGCACAAATGACATGCCAATGACTTTGGTGTGGATTGACAGTTTGGTCATAATTGCCTTGAATTTTTTTCCTTAAACAGCAACTGATGTTCTTGCTCATAGAATGCATTGTGTTTTTGCTTTATATGTTGCTTTTTAATTAAGTGTTTTTAATTAGGAGCATAGAAATTATTATTAGAAAGAAAAGGAATCAGTTCATTCCTTAAATTTTTCAGTATGAGCAGCGTGCGATGGCACACACTTGTAATCCCAGTACTTGGGAGGCTGAGACAGGAGGATCACAGGTTCACGGACAGCCTCAGCTACTTAGCGAGGCCCTCTACAACTTAGTGAGACCCTGTTTCAAAATAAAGAATAAAAAATAGGGCTGGGGGTGTAGCTCCGAGGTAGAATGCCCCTGGATTAAATCTCCAGTTTTGCACACACACAAAAAAACCCCCAAAACAAAAAACAAACAAACAAAAAAACCTCTCAATATTATTTTAGTGAGGACATCTTTAACTCTGTCTCTATCTCTTTTTGCAATAAGAGGAAATTTTTATTTCCACGGGTGTGAAATCCCTGTGAACTTTCCTTCTTATTGCAAAATGAAGGGAAAAAAAAGGAAGAGGAAGCTCCAGCCATTCTGGTGGTCTTATTCAAAGACTTGGTTGCCTTGGCAACACAGCTTGGACATCAGCCATTCTCCTCTCTCATCCAACTAGTAAATGCATTTGAGTACCTTGACATGTAGGGGAGTTAGATGAGAAACTAACATGCATGAAGGATTCGGAGCATTCACAGTGTATCTGTGTTACATGCATTATTTTTTTGGAGTCTCCTGGCTAACCTCTTTCAGTATTTTGTAACATGCCTCCCACTTCTTACACAACTTTAAAAATTTTCCTAAACATTTTAAATCAGAGTTTAACACAACAGAACTTGGCAATTTTAACAGTTTGCTATGATTTCTTCACATCTTTTTTACTTT
Source organism: Muscardinus avellanarius (assembly GCF_963383645.1). Taxonomy (NCBI): domain Eukaryota; kingdom Metazoa; phylum Chordata; class Mammalia; order Rodentia; family Gliridae; genus Muscardinus; species Muscardinus avellanarius. Next base: position 167,565,527 of record NC_137787.1, read on the forward strand.
ATTGAATACTAAGTCAAATTTAAGCAAATTGCATTTTCAAGTTCTCCCACAAAAACTAATTTTAATGGAAATATGATGAATTCCTAATTATGGTGTCCCAAATTTTAAAAACTTCGGACACTCTATTTGTTTAACAGTAGAATACTCCATAGTAACATTGTAATATTTTTTCACACCCCAATGTGTGTCAAGAAAATATATTTTCAGTTTTGAAAATGTTTGAGATATTTGTTACTGTTGACATTTTGTTGTTGTTGTTGTTGTTGTACTGGGGATAGAACCCGGGGCACCCTTTGACTACACCCCTAGCCCTATTTATTAGTCCTTTTAATTTTGAAACAGGGTCTCACTGAGTTGCGAAGGGCCTCACTAAGTAGCTGAGGCTGTCTGTGAACTGCAGTCCTCTGGTCTCAGTCTCCCCGATGCTAGGATTACAAATGGGCTCCACCACGCCGAGCTTTGTTGACATGTTTTTAATTGACAGGCATAAATACTATTTGTGAAAATTCCTATTTTTTACAAAATTAAAGTTAATATTTAACACATGAAACAAAGTAAGAAATAAGGAAGTTCTCTGTGCTATAGTTCCACTATTAAAAAGGGCCTTAAGGTTTCCTGAACTTACTTTGAACCTTTATTTTTACTGAGGCTCCATTAAGGAATCTAAAAGGGGAATGACAGAAGCTCCGTTCGAAATTCATCCCTAACACTATGTTAACCCTTTAGATGTGTGGTCCAGGGCAGCATTAGGAATCAGGAAGTCCAAGAGACAATGAGAGACAGTTATTTCGGGAGCTGCTGTCCCTCTGCCTGGCATTTCTTCTCTTTCTGCCCCAGAACTGTGGTTTGAGATGCACAGGTTCCTTGGAGACAGCTGGGTGGTGAGGTCAGGCGCCAAGCTAAGGAATATATAAAAATAAAAACATGTCTCTTTTTGTCCCAGGGGCTGTACCCTTCTCCTGCCTTTTTTGCTGATGGATTCTGCACTTACAACCCTGGACCCAGGAAGGACTTTCACAATGCTTCCTTTTACTTGGCCCATTCTGGGTCTTCTTAGTACCCAGACCTGATGTTACCTCCTTCATGTGTGTGATTTCTGTCCCTTCTGCTTCATCCCTTGGAATCCTTCACAAGAACAATTACAACAGACTCTTAACTGGCCTCTCAGCCTGACTTTCTCTTGGATCCAGATTTCTTGCTGTTGCTAGAGAAATATCTTCAAACCCTAAATAGGATTGTGTTACTTACTAGCTTAAAAAAAGAAGACATTGAGACTGTTGTCAATGTATTTAGGACAAATCTAATTCCTAGAGCTGTTCTATAATACCTGACCACACCTTATCTTTCACGTGGACCACTTAAAGACTTTATTTATTTCTGGGCTTGCTGCGTCCTGTCTGGTCATTGGTGGAGCTCAAGGGGGTGCAGATGGTCTATGGGATGCTTCCTCTGCCTGAAGGCCTGCTTCTGTTTTGCCTTCCTTTTATGAAACAATCTTTTTTGAAATGTCCCAACTATTTTTCTTCCTGAAAATGGAGCCTTTCTTTGTTGGAGTAATAGGCTAACTTATATGCATCTTTTCACATACTCAACAATAATCTAATATCAAGGATTTTTGACTTGTTTCCCTATCCCTTTCTCCTTCCTGCTCACTTCTACTGAAGAACAAGTCTTTTAAAAATAAGCTGTTTTAAAAAAATAAGCTGTTTTATTTGTTTTTATATCCCCAGCATCGAGCACTTTGCCTGGCATATACTGATGCTTAACATTTCCATAAGAGTACTGATAGGACACATAAATGCAATACAGTTAACGCTGGGTTGACATAGGTAACTCTGGGCTATCTGTTCAAGTTGCTTCTGTGTGGACCTGGATATACTCTTTCTGTACTAGCCTTGGTTGTATCCAAACAACCTTGCTCTGCCAATTGTTTTCTAGACAATTTACCAACAGCTTCTTTCTGTAGCAGGAAATATCTTTCTCCTGGAGCAAATGTTCTCTGCCACCATGTGCTATCTGCTCTCTGGTATCATATTTCCCTTCCTTTGTGGGACGACCAAGGGTTTACCATGGCTGCGGTGCAATTGGCAGCTGTCAGAATCAAAACTCATTAATAAAAAAAAGATAATGCTTCAAAGTACATTACATTACTCCTTCAAAGTCCTTGGTGAACATTATCTTATTAATCATCACAATAGCTCAGGGGAAGATAAACACTGTTGGTTATCTTACCTAGATCATATTTTGAAGGAGCTCTTTTTTTCTTGTTATTGTTTGATTATGCTATGAAATCTGGATAGCGATTTTCATATTGGCTATTTGGATATAATTTGATATGCTGATGTAAAATTTCCCTGGATCAGTAAGGTGGATTTATTTTTATTTTAGATGTCTCACCCGGGCTCTTGCAGAATTCTTTCCAAAGAGTTGAGCAAAGAATAACAAGCAAAGAACTCAGATAATTCTGCTTAAGGATCGAAATCTTCTGGACAGTTTGAGACTCATTAAACCATTGGTTCATGTCATAAAAAAATCAAGAGAAGAATCATCTACACACATAGTAGGTGCCCAGATAATTGTTGAATGATTGAATGATGATGCATTTGTTTATAATCTAGACATTTAAAAAAAGTGCTTATGGGAAATTAGTATCCTAGTCAGAGATGCCATTAATAACCCATTTCAAACAGCTAAAGGGGAATTATTTTAGGAAAGGAATTTTATTTAGGAGATTGACCTTAAAAATCCACTCATTTGTTCTGCCCCTACTTCACCCCTATTGTCCTATGCTTACTTTTCTTCTTATACTTGTCACACATTTTAGTATATTTGTTTATGATGTTAGTTCCTCTTCTTAGTGAAAACCTCTTCTCTCTGTCTAGGCTTATTCTTCTCTATCAGTAAATGCCTATTGAATATGCCTATTGAATTTACAAAAAAGTAACTAGAGAGCTTTTTTTTTTTTTTTTAAAGATTGACCCAGTATTTGGAATGGTGAGATAGGAGGATCACAGGTTCAGGGTGAGCCTCAACATTTAGCGAGGCTCTTAGCAATTTAGTAAGAACCTGCTTCAGATTTTAAAAAAGTAAAATGGGGACAAGGGGGTAGTTTAGACATAGAATGCCCTGGGCTTGATCTCCAGTACCAAACACCACACACACACACACACACACACACACACACACACACACACACTAAAATGAAAGATTCAAAGTAGGATATATTCAGTTTCATGATTACAGGAAGGGGTTGTCTAAGAGTTGGGCACTGTCTTTAAGTTTTGTATCAGGTATTCTCCCTGTGCCTTCAGTGAAGAATTTGAAAATCTTTCAATATCTCAACAACCAACTGGCCTCTGGGAATTTTTCTTTGTTCTAGAGATGTGAAACGTCACAGATGACATTGGCACTTTCTAGGTTGTAAACTGGAGTTACACATTGTGTTGGGGGGGCTGTGAAGGCAACACACCTGTTTGGTGCTTGATAGTACATTGTGGCTTCTTCACGAGGTTTACTTCAACTTTCTTTCCAATTCAAGCAAACATTTCTGACTACATAGATGGCTGTCAACTGCTGTCTGCTCTGTGAAGATAGACCCAAAGATCAAGCTAAAGTACAGTTATCTCATCTGCCATTCTTCCATCCTTCCTCATTACCATAACTCTATGGTGTGGCAGATGTCTTTCCTGCTTGTAACTCCTCTTCCTGGCTGAGCACACATATACTTCCCACTGGGACCCTTTCTTTTCTCTCTTGTTCATATTGCTCTAGGAGTTCTGGTGCCCAGCACACACTTTCCACCCCTACCCCACTCAGTACAAAAATACTCTTTAAACTTTTCTCAATACCCAAGGAATTGTAACCAGTTATTAAGAGTTGCCCAAGTAAAACAGTCAGACTTCTATATGTCAACATTTAAGATTTGGAGATAAAATACCTTTAACGTCTTTTTTTTTTTTTTTTTTTTTGCGGGTCTGGGATGGAACCCAGGAGCATTCGACCTCTGAGCTATACCTCCTGCCCTATTTTTTTACTCTTTATTTTGAAACTGGGTCTCACTGAGTTGCAGAGGCCCTCTGGTCTCTGGTCTCAGAGGATCCTCTGGTCTCAGCCTACCGAGTGCTGGGATTACAAGCGTGCGCCACCACGCCTGGGTCACCTTTAATATCTTTTTAAAAAAACTTTGTTTACTCTTGATGATATTCCTTATAGAGGAAGCATTGCCAACGGGATTAAAAGTCTGAAATCCAATTAGTAATGAGGGCCTTTCCCAACTCTGCGTTATAGAGGAAAGAATCTTGGCTAATGGCATTCCAGATAAATGATTATGTTTAAAAAGAAACAAAACAAAACAAAACAGGTCTCTATATACCTAGCTTCCTCGGCTTCTGCTCTTCAGCTTCGCATCTGTGCTCATGCCAGCAAGTGTTTCATTCTTTTGACCAAATAACATTGTTTTGATGGAAATCTGTGTCTCAACCTTGTCTATATTCTGTGCAGAAATTTTAGCCTGAGTAATCATAGCAATTAGGATAGTGATTGCTTTCTTGAGCAGTTGCCTAAGTATGGATTGCCCAATGTGGAAATATTTTGTAGGGCACTTTCTGAATCTTTTAGGAGGCATAGGACTCTCTCTGTAACTTGATAGTTGGACTTTTTCTAAAGCAGGGAAGCCCTGTTTTCAAGGGCAATGTTAGGGCTAGGTCATGGTTTGGGTGAAGAAACCTAAGAAGTTGATGGTAAGCAACCAACTCCCAACTACTGTTCAATCACGTTTGCTTCTTTGGTGATGTAGTTTCTCTTTCTCCAGAGATTTGAACCTGGTAATCTGTAAATTAGCATTACTGTAGGAACGTAGGCAGTCACAATTCGAAAGCCCAAACAGCAAAGCTCAAACTCGCTAGCTAGTGCCGTACATTGTGAGACACTGACTAGGATTTCCCAAACTGTTAACTTTCCTTCTAAAAGTTACAGGTATTCCATAATGTAGAGTAAACATTAGACATGAAACGTGGAGAGACTGACTTTGGAGCTGGAGAGCTTGAGTTGAATTATCTAGTCCATTTTTTTGAGAAGACAAGCTTGCTACCTGGATGGTGATTCTGTTCTCTGGTTTTGAGATTATCTTCATATGATATATCTGGTCAGTTCTTAGCTTTGTGAGTGGTCAAATTAGTTGGGGTGGGATAATTTTTTTTTAAAGCATCAACTGTTAGACCCAACTTGGAAATCTACAGGTATCTCTTTCATGTCTTGGTTTCCTCACTCTTTCCCACTCCTATTCTGCCCCCCCACCTGAGATATTAAGTATAATTTTAGATCTACTGTTAATAGGTGGCTCCCTAACCTCTTAAGATTCAACTTTCTGTTCTGTAAATAAGCAGACATTGGACTGAGATTGTCCAGAAGGTCTCTTTAGTGGCTGACAGTTGGTGATTATGTGGGGTCTAGTCCTGCATGGCCACACAGCCACATTGGTGATACCCGATGCAACATCCCCGGCCACCCTCCTATGTACCTGACTCTGGAGTTGTGTGGCATTGTGACCCCACAGGGGGTGGTTTGAGAGGTGTGTCCAGATTTCACCTCAGCCTTAAAAAAATCCTTCCTTTCCAGATGCTTTGAAATGTAGCCACTAGAGACCCAAGTTTAAATATTATTCTCTCCAGTATGATACTTGGACAGATAACACATTAAATCATTAACAAGTTATGTGAATTGTTTTCATTTCCTCTATGACAGGAAGACCCTGGAGAAGTGTGAGAACTCTCGGTGGATGGGGGTGGGGAAGGAAAGGGAGACTGAGCCAGAGATCTGGCTTTTGAGCCAGAGATAAATGAAGTCAGATCTTGGGTCCATTTATCACCGTGTGGCCGGGAATTTACTATTTAAACACTTGGACCCCAGTCTCTCTATCTGTCAGGTTGCAGTATGCACCTATGGAGGGCTATTGTGAAGATGAAATTAGATGTTGTTTAAGTTTCTAGTGCACAGTAAGTACTCAGTAAACAGAGCTATTACCTATTACTTTACAATTTTACCCTACAGCTAGACTTGCTATTGAACATTCAGATCATCTGTTTGAAAACAAAGCCCAAATAGAAGTCCTGGTATTTAAGGGACAAGCAGGTACATCTACCAGTTGAGGAACAACCTTTTATTTCAAAATCATTGTGTGCCCATGGCACAGGCGAGGGTGCCAAGAAGTATCTGTTCTCTGATCTTCCTCGTGCTCCCTCCAGTGCCTCTGGATTGCTTGGCATGTTTTAAAGCACGAAAACAGGGATGGTAATTTCTAAACAGTAAAATCATTATGTTAAAAGCTCATTTTGTTTTCTTCCATTTGAATAAGAAAGACAGTGCTGGAGAAAGCTTTTGTTTTTGTTAGGGAGTGGGTTCTCTCTCTCTCTCTCTTTTATCTGTCTTCCATTAGAAAAGTATTTTTTGATTGCTTACACAGTTTATTTTGTGGAAATAAGAGTCTATTGTTCTATCAGGGGTGAAAAAAAAAAACCCATTGCAATAATCATTTAGGACAAGAAGAAGGAAGGAAAGTATTTTGGAGAAAAATAATTCCTTTCCCATATTTCTGTTAAGTTGTATATCTTGGAACTAGTTTTCCATTGTAAGAACCTTCTCTTTTGTGTATATGTATATAAAACCTCTAAGAAGATAAAGCCCATAGGATTTGTCCTTTTCCCTAGCTAATTTTCAAACACGATACAAAACTGTCATTAAGAATCTCTGTTCCTTTTCCAGTTCAGTTGAAAAATATTTCTTCAGAGGTTACAAAAGATTTTAAAAACATGTTAAAGGACTCTTCTTAAAAAGCTGACCCCCCTTGGGAACTTGAAAATGAGATTTCAAAAAAGTGCTTCTGAGCTGTCTCTGAAATTTAATCTTGAATAGCATGATACTGTCTTCCTAGTTATGGCGGTTAGATCCAGCTTATAAGCAGCTGGAGGGAGGTGAGAGAAAGTCAGACAGTGCAATTTGGAGGCTTAGTTACATCTTTTGTTTCTGCTCACTATATAGCTTATTTTTATGGAGATCATTTCCTTTTCTCCATCAGGAAATACTGACGTGTATTTGTTAACGGTTCTTCTGTATATATCTCAGGTGTGTTTGTATTTTCCCTCAATAGATGATAAATTCCTCAAAGCTGGGAGACTGTTCCATGTTGCTTAGTTCATTTCTGTTCTCTTTGAAGCTGTTCCATAGACACTATAGATGCTGTTTGTTGGTTGATTATCTCTTGGCCCAATTGATGATCTATTAGAAAATTAAAAAGAGGTTCCATGTTCTCTCTTTATACTCAGCACACAGGAAAGAACATATAAAGCAAAATATCTCCAATGTAAGTCTTTCTTCCTATTTTATGCCCTTACCCTTCTGATTAGGTGTGAACTATATTAAAAGGAAACCAAGATGGCAGAGCTCTGTCCAGACTAATGTTTTGCATGATGAAAAGATTAAGGGGTTCATGGCTCTTTTTGCATTGAACCCGCCCACAGTAGCTTCTTGATACCCTTCATTGAATGGTAAGGTAGATAGACAGCTTTCAGATGATTTGCATTAAGACTTTATTAGCGGAAATAAGCAAGGTTAGTGGTATTTCTATTTTGATGCATTTGTTGAGTTCTTCAAAAGAAGAATGTGATCACACATACTTATCAAGGTTAACTTGTAAGAAGAGGGGAGCCCCCCATCTTACACAAGAAGGAGGCTCAGGGAGTCCCCATTGTTTGTGGGGCCAGCAAGCCAAGCGGGAGTGGTCAGGATAGGTTCCCCATGTACTTTGCTTAATCACTTCTCTTTGTTAAACAAAGGAGTTTGAAAACCAGATTAATTTTTTTCCTTTTCACTGTGTTAACTTTTCCCTTTTAATTTTGATCCATGTCACTTCCCTCTAAAATGAAGATCTAATGGTGACATTTCTGCCTATAACTTTTATGGAATTCAACATTGAGAGTTAGATAAAAAATGTGAGGCACATTAAGCTACTTAGCGGAAATTTGCCACCTAAAGCCTATTTTTGAGGTTAAAAAAGACGATCGTGAAAAAATCTCAAAGAATAAATATCTACCATTATTTTTTCTCTGTCACATCATGTGTATATGTTTAAACTTGTGCAACGAGAAACACCGTTTTAAAGAGATATATAAGAAATGGCTCCAGTGAAACCAAATAGAGAGGCATGTTATTGTTCTCATCACCACAGTTTGCAAGGTGTGGCAGGAGAAAGCACACAGAGAAATCTCAGATGAAACACAATATTGATTTTTGGCATGCTCAGCTGATTTTCCACCCAAAGATATGAAATCACTTCACCCGCACTCATTATGCCTCCCCGGCAGGCCAGCCCTTGGCACATCCCGGAGGCTGGCAGAGGCTGACTTGGGCACCTCTGACCTCTCCCTTTTCCTTTGTGATGCCGCTCTCAAGATTCCTCAAAGGTGGTTCGGTGAATACCTGCCAAGAGCGCTTGCCATCCACTGTGAGTAAAACAGATTTCTAGACACCACTCTATGGGAATAACTGGGAGCAGAGTCCAGGAATCTGCATTTTAAACCACATTCCCATCCATACTGCTCATGAGCTTATGAGCTTAACCATGCCAGCCTCCCTGTAGTCTATGCTCATTTACCTGAACATCTTGCCCCTTTGAAGTGTGCATGATAGATGCAATTTTGGATGCGTGTTCACTGATGATACTGGACAAGCTTCTCTTTGGCTTAACGCCATGAATCCAATATTCTCACCCTCTCCTCAATATTTTCCTCCCGCCTACCCTGACATCCTTCTTCATTGATTCAGTGAACAGCAGGAATTGAAACTGTACCTCTCCAGAAGCATATACTTTAGCAAGCTTCAAAGACTTATTAAACTAGAAGAAAGAAGCACATCCAGGAGGCTTTTATTTCATTTTCTCACCAACCCAACAGATATTTGTTTTGCACAAACCAAAGCACACACACACATACACACACACACACACACACACACACACACACACACACACACAACCCCAGTCCAGGTGCTGGGGCAATGTGGCAGGGCTCTAAACAGACAAAATACAATGCAAATCCCTGCCCTTGTGGGATTGTATTCTAGTGATCATGTTAGCCAGTTACAGTCAATTGCCTGACTAGAACTGAACACCAAAGGAATTACTACTTATAAGAAAACCAGAAGTTTGCTTGATATTGTCACCAAGTCAGTTGGAGATAGAGTAGGATGGAGACCACAGCTGGTTGGCTTCGGAAGGCCTGGTCTATCCTTTCCCACAGCTCCTCTGTGGATTCACAATGTCCAGTGATTTCTGGACATTGTGATGCTTCTTTTGGCGGTTCTTTGGAGTGTTTTTAGGCAGCTGACAATTGGCTCAATTGGCGGGCATTGTGCAATGTATGAGGGACCAGAATAGAACCAAAAGGCAGAGGAGAGTTGGTCCAGCTGTTAGACCTTGGGGGTTGGGATGCTGATCTCTTCCTGCCTCTGGTGTTGCTGGTTTTCAGGTCTTTAACTCAGCCTAGAATCCACTCCATCCATCCTTTGGCCCTGAGACCTTGAAATTGTACCACTGGTTTTTCTTGGTCTCTGGCTTATGGGAGGTTGATTGTGGGACTTTTCAGCTTCCATAATTGCTTGAGCCAACACCTTTTAAAAGTCTCTAAAGATGGGTGTATTGTTGCACAGTAATGAGGGGCTAAGATAGGAGGATCACAGTTTTTAGGCCAACCTCAGCAATTTAGTAAGACCCTTAGCAACTTAGGGAGACCCTGTTTCAAAATGAAAAAAATAAAAAGGGCTGTGGGTGTAGCTTGGAGGTAGAATGCCTCTGGGTTCATTCCCCAGCACTATAAAAATGTTTCCAAATATCTAAATGTATATATCATATATATATGTATATATATATATATATATATGTGTGTGTGTGTGTGTGTGTGTGTGTGTGTGTGTGTGTATGTATGTAACTATACCAGTCAGATTTAAACCAAGGGTGTTTGAAAATGATAGAACCATATTTATTTTTTAATCTAATATTTAAGAAAACGATTTTTTCTATAGTTTCATAATAAACTTCAAGTTCTAATCTCACCACAATTGTTATATTCATTCATAAATAAAGTAAAATGATATTTGAAGTAAGTGGTAGCAAAAAAGTATGTGGAAAGCTACCTCTCATTTATATCAGTGTAACAATATTTACAGAGATTGATTTCTTTATCCAAAATGTATTTGACACCTCTTTTGGGCCAGGTACTACCTATAATGAGCATTACCTGAGCATGGTATTACTCTCAGATATAGAGGATGTTTGATCCAAAATGACTTTCATCTGGGTGTGGTGTTGCACGCTTGTAGTCCTGGTACTTGAGAGGCTGAGACAGAAGGATCACAGGTTCGCGGCCAGCCTCAGCTATTTAGTGAGACACTCCACAACTTAGTGAAATCCTGTTTCAAAATTAAGAATAAAAAAATGGGACTGGGGGGTGTAGCTCAGAGGTAAAAAAATGGGACTGGGGGGTGTAGCTCAGAGGTAGAATGCCCCTGGGTTTAATCACCAATACTGCAAAATAAATAAATAGATAAATAAATAAAATAAAATGACTTTCAAACTCAGAAAATAAGAACTAATTACTGTAGCAGATTGTGTGTGTGTGTGTGTGTGTGTGTGTGTGTGTGTGTGTGTGTTGTGTTACTGGGGGCAGAACCCAGGGGCATTATACCTCCGAGCTACACCCCCAGCCCTATTTTTTATTCTTCATTTTAAAACAGGATCTCACTGAATTGCAGAGGGCCTCACTAAGTAGCTGAGGCTGGCTTCGAATCTGTGATCTTCCTGTCTCAGTTTCCCAAGCACTGGGATTAGAAGTGTGAGCTACCACACGTGGTTGTATTGCACATTATTTAGAGTGGAACTGAATTTACTTTAAATTCAATCTATCTGTACTTGTCCCCCATCTGAGGGATGATTATATTAGTGTGGGGATCTACTCAGAACCCCAGAGTTAGTATAAAGATAATTTTAAGGTGGTAATATTTGAGCTGCAGAAGATGCAGAAAGGACTCTTGTCTGAATTTCCTTCTCTCTGCCTAAGCAAAGCCTTCCTGCAAAATACAGCTGCCATTATCTGCTCTCCAAAGGTCCTTCAAATCCAGCTGCCATGGAGACAGAGTGACCATTACCACCAGCATCACACAGCACAAGAGAATCTTCTACATCTCTAACAGAAGCCCTAAAAACCCCCCTTATGCTAATCTGATGTACATAAACCTTTATATGGTATTATTCTTCCAGTTACCTATTACTGAGCAGCTCCCACATGCTTGGGTAAATAAACCTTGTCTTTTCTCCTCTTAATCTGTCTACTTTCAGTTAATCTGAAGGCCCGAAGCATCAGACTCAAGTGACAGAGGAAAAGTTGATTTACCTAATACTGGCACGTGTTTGCCTACTAATTCACAGAACCACTAAATTTTTGATAATACAGTGTAGTAGTTCCAAGTCTTACTTAGCATTGATAATTTTCACCGGTGATTAGAGATGATAACACATCCCAAGAAATGTGATATCCCACCTCATTTTAATACTGACTCATCTGATTGCTAGCTCGTGCCTCTGTTTTCCCACCCATAAAATGAGTATAAAATAGTACTTGTCTTCAGGATAGTGGTGGGTGTATAGTAAGAGATCAGTTGGATGTATTTTTACATGCTTTTATTGGTGCAATATAATGGCGAGATTCAAAGTGATTCAAACATGCACGCGCACATGCATACATACAGCATTTGGTGTGTTCCTTCCATCTAACTTCCACTCCCTTCCTTCTTCCCCATGCATGTTAGTAAGATTGGTATTGGAAACTTCTTGCTTCCGACTGGATATTATTCCAACTGGATATCACTGGTTTTTGCAGGGGTAAAGAGGGGTTCTTGATCACTTCTTATACTGAAGCTCTCTAAATGTCAGTTACCCTTGGCTTCTTGCCTAAGGGTACATTTCTGAGTTAATGTTAAGTGTTGTGAAATACATTTTTTTTTCAGTATACCAATGCGCACTTCTCTTGATACTTTTTATTTTTAAAAGTAGTTTATGGTTTCTGAATACCTGGGGTTCACTATGGAAGCGTGTAAAGTTTTGAACCTTCAAAACCAACCTAAATGTCAGTGCACTTTGAAGGGTCAATTAGCAATGCAAATGTGAAGCTGCCGGCACTGTAACTAATTATAATAAAGGAAGCAATCACAGTCACTAACCAGCACTCGAGGGCTGTTCAGGTTTCCAGAACCTGGCTTTGAGGAGTTCGAGAGGCAGAAGGCAAGAAAGACAGACTGTTCCTAAATGTACCTCCTTTTACTAATCTTGCTTATCTGAAGTCAGAGTCAATACTTTTGCAATTTTCATAGGGATAATAATGGCTATAATTGATTGATTACTTACCAAATGCCAGGTTCTTGCCAATCTTTTTTTTTATAAACACTATCTCATTTGACCTTTAATGAAAACTGGTAAGAGAGGTATTATTGTTTCCGATGAACCAGTGAGCGATGGAGCATTTGTTAAGCCGCAGGTCTAGTAAGTGGTGGATGTTCTGTTTGAAGCTGCCCAGAAGTGTCTAATTCTAAAACCAGAGTTCTTAACCATCTCACCAAACAGCCCTCATGGCCGTAGCATTTTTCCTTAGCTTTCCTCCTGCAGTTAGTTTCTGTAGATGATTTGCAGATCGACTACACTTCAAGTCAAATTTTTTTGCATTGAAAAATATGAACAATGGGCATAAGTGCTACTTGTGTGACAGTAAATATACATTAACAATGCAAAATGCCTCACAAAATTCCTTTACCTTGGTGAATACAAGGAATATTCATTATTTTTTTCCTCCATTTTCTCATTCTCTTCTTCCTCTTTCTTTTATGGGCATTTCACACACACATATTAAAAAAAAAAAAAGGAATGAGAAAGAGAATAGTGGCGTGGCTGCAGAGGGTGACCTGATGGTATGGAAAGGAGTAGGGTATGAAATCAGAGACCCTCTTGAGTGCCTTCAAGTTCCCAGGCAAGCGCATTTCTCATTAGCAAGAGCATTTGCGTGTGTCTTTCTGCGAAATATCTGGGGTTGTCATAGGACTGGACTCAAATATCCTCCGTTTTATTAGAGGGAGAATGATTAATTTGGGGAGGCCTTGCTTGCTTGGTCTGACGTGCCTTTCTTTCCTGCACTGAGTGTGCGTTTCCTGAGTAACTTAGCATGTCGCTCTGTAGAGAGGGGTGACCGAGCATACCTCTTGGCTGAATCAGAGGGTGCAGCGTGCTCACCTTTCCTCTGGGCCCAGCGAATCCATGATGCTCTGTCATGCATACTCTTTATTCAGGCAACGCATCAGGTAGCAAGCAGCAGCAAAGGTCAATTCCCAGACAGTGTGAGGCTGCTGCTCACCCAGAGGAAATGGCTTGTGATGAGGAATCATCTACAGCTAAAGGCTTTTTAAGTTTGTTTCATGTTTAAGTATTGCATATGGGGGGAACTGATGATATTTTGAGTTTGAGTGGTTTTCTTTTTTCCAATTTTTCTTTTTCTTTCCTTTTCCCCCTAGTAGAGGTGATGCGAATGATCAGCAGAAATGGTGATTCTAATATGATCAGCAGAAATCATGAATGACTAATTTGGATTCTGCTTGTTACAAAAACATCTGTGTGATTTCTTTTTCTGATAAGCACATTTGATTATGAGTGTTCCAGAAAATTCTGATTTTTTTACATTTTAATGTTCTTGGTAGATATTTATTTAGTGCTTACGAAGTGCAAAACTCTGTACTAGACACTGGAGAAAGGTTACTGGAAGAAAAGAGTAAAGAGACACCAAAATGACTAAAGCAAAGGTGCAGCCTTTAGCTGGGCTTCCTACCTGGAGGAGGGGCCATCTGATACACATTACATACCTGGGAAAGAGGGAAGTCTCTGTTGTGAGCTAGGGGTAATAGGAACAAGCCTCCAGCTTCCCACTTGGACTCTTTGGTTAGAATTGTAGAAACTGGTACAACTGGTTTTAGCAATAGCCTTTCAGACTTTTGAATTTCATACACTCATGCAAACATGACACCTTATTAATCAGCCCATGCTGAAATGGTATTATTCAAGTTTAATGGAACTAATAATATTATGAAAAGCAGGGAAGAACTTATCTTCAAACAATTTGAAGTTTTTTTTAAAAAAAATTCTCTAGGTTTAATGCTAAATTAGTGTGTTTTCTATTCTGAACAATACCTCCCTATTTCTCTCTTTCCTTTTGCCCATACTCCAATCATAAAGCTTTTAAGTAGCTCTTTAAAAATAATTGTTAATCAGGGGAAGAAATAATGAAAGAATGCCATTAAAATATTTTCAGCAGGAATGAGGAGGGTGGAGGGAAGAGTTTTTCTAGAGGAATGCTAAGCACATTTTCATAGAGTCTTAGAATCAGGAGGAAGTTGAAAGACTAGATTCATTATTCGCTTAATAGAAATACCCTCTTTCTAGTCCCTGTTAGTTGCTCTCAGTAGCAATAAGGCTCCAAGTATTCTCTGTGTGTCTTCTAGGCTACTCCTTTTAGATGTCCTACTCTCATTAAGGATTAGCATGTTTTTCTCAGTTGCAAGTGATAGGATACTGATTCAGTACTGCTTAAACAAAAATAGGAATCTATTACTTTATGTAAATGGATACATGTAGCTGAATGCAGGGATTTATATACCATCATTAAGCACCTCTTCTTTTGTTCTCTGACTGGGTTTAATTTCAGGTATTCTCTTCCCCTGCTGGGACAATGATTGCTACCAGCAGGTATACGCTTTACCATTTTTTCCTCCATAAAAATCCCAAGCATCTTTCTTAAAATCCCAGGAAAAGCTCTGATTGGCCAGCTTGGGTCAAATGTTCACTCCTGGATAAGGAAGATGGGTTACTCTTGCTAGCCTCAGGGGTCTGGTCAATCTCACGTAAACTCTGTGGATTTAAAATGGGGCAGAAGCTGGGCGTGGTGGGGCACGCTTGTAATCCCAGTACTTGGGAGGCTGAGACAGGAGGATTGCGCAGGTTTGAAGCCAGCCTCAGCTACTTAGTGAGGCTCTCAGCAATTTAGTGAGATCCTGTTTCCAAAATAAAATACAAAATAGGCCTGGGAGTGTAGTCCAAAAGTAGAAAGCCTCTGGGTTCCATCCCCAGCACAATAAATAAATAAATAAATAATAAAATGGGGCAGAGTAGTTTCCCAAGAGTTGTTTGATAACTAAACATGGAGATGTCTACCACATACCTCTAATCAACATGCCCCAAATGGAACTCTTGTTTTTTCCTTCTGATATCAGCTCCTCCATCTTTATTCCCTTATCGGTGAATAGTTGTGCTCTGTGTCTCCTTAGTTAGCTAAACCAGAACATTTGGAAAACAGCCCTGATCCTTTCTTGTGTCTCTATAAGCAATTGCTAAGTCTTTTCAACTGGATTTTAATATTTTAAAATCCACCTTCTTCTATCCAGTCTGGACTGTACAGTCTCTGTTCCAATTCATTGTCATCTCTAGATTCCATGAGGCCTCCACGCAGATCACTCCGCCTTTGGTTTAAAGGGCTGTGCAATCTAAACTCATATCTCAGCCCTTTCCCTCTTGAGCTGGCCCATGTTCTCCCTTGAACATGTATCCTCTACTTTCTTACATAAGCTCCTCTCTTTGTCTCTGCCTGGCACATGCTGAAATTCGTTTCTGCCACAGAAGCAAAGGACTCGACTGATTCTGAGTTCCTGACGTGAGGACATTTCTGGCGTCTGAATATGGGGTTTTCAGAGACATCTACCTTGAGTAACACAAAACCCCTTCAAGTGTGCAAAATTACAGTATCATGGGTAATTCAATATCTATCTCTGAGAACTTATCCCTTGAGTAGATATTAAATAAGTAGAAGGCAAAGATTTAGAAAAATAGGAGGAAACTAGAATTTAGTTTGTTACCTGGCTTGGCCCTAATGCAAATTAGAGAATGAAGGCTTGTTCGGTAAGTGAGAAAGGAAATGGGCAGAGGTCTAAGCATTTGGGTTCCCCCCACTGAGGAATATAATGGGGGATGTTGGATCTGCATCATGGTGACAGTGGTCACCCTGAACTCTTTGTTTCAGGGGTTATTTTTATACTTTATTTGGAAACAGGGTCTCACTAAGTTGCTGAGAGCCTCACTCAGTAGATGAGGCTGGCTTTGGACCTGTGTGATCCTCCTGTCTCTGCCTCCCAAGTGCGGGGATACAAGCGTGCACCACCACGCCCGGCTTCAGGGTTATTCTTGATTGGAAGACCCGGCCCTACACATCCCCTGCTATATGGGCTTCCATGCTTGTGTCCTCTATTTGATAATCTATTACTCATTATGTTAAATTATAGGCATCTGTGATGGGTTGTATTTTGAGTTTGTGGACTCTAAATCTGGCTTTATGTTTAGTAAATATCTCTAGCTCTCTTGCTCTATATTTATGAAAATGCAATGCTTGGCAAGTTAAAGCTGTGTGATATGTGTTTGCCGTCTATTTTTATGTATGTTGTATCTGTAAGTAGATCGCCTATTGTCTATATGATACCAAAAATGGCTTATATAAAAGAGTGCTTATGAGTTTAAAACAATGTATCCAAATTCTTTTTAGTTCACATGACTTTAGACTTTAAAAAGTAAGTTTAAGTTTTTTTGTAAAATAAAAGTCATTTAAAAAGTTAAATTTTAAGCCAGGCGTGGTAGCACACACTTGTAATCCCAGCATTTGGGAAGCTGAGACAGAAGGATCACGGTCATGGACAGCCTCAGTTTCTTAGTGAGGCTCTTTGCAACTCGGTGAGACCTTGTTTCAAAATAATTTAAAAAAAAATAGGGTTGGGGGTGTAGCTTGGAGGTAGAATGCCCCTGGGTTTTATCCCCAGTACTGTAAAAACAAAATGATTTTTAGGTTAGCAAATTAGGATTATATTGTCTGTTCCTATCTGATGTTCAAATTCAACGTTCATTGTTCTTATGATTTTTTTTATTTGTTTAAATGAGTTAAAGTGCTGTGTCTATTAAAAATGAATACATTAGATAAATATAAACAAGTTTTTATAAATGGCTTATCTTTTAAAAAATCTAAACTGCGTATAAGTAGGTTAAAAGCTAAGTATAAATTGTTAAATATAAAGTATTCTTGGCTTAACATCAGCAAAGACAATATATTTTATTCTATTAACTGTCTTTTTATATATGGAAGGAACAGTTTAAGATTGTATTCTTTTGGATGTTAACTAAACCTAAGTTAACATAAATGACTAAGAGTTGAAATTCTGATTGATATGTGATTCTATACACAAGGCTAAAGAATTCTTAGGCTGTATTTTGATGAACAACTATTAAGAAGATTATCAAATATTCTGTATAAGTATCAAGTGATTTATCTAAAAGAAGTAATTTATCAAAATTAAAATATTTTATAAGAATTGTTTTGAGTATAAGTTTAAAAAATTAACACATAGGTAAACCCAATACATATAGATATAAACAAGTATTTTAATAAAGTTAAAAATGAAAAATGCTTTTATATGGGAAGGGATTTTTTAAATTTTTATTTTATTGGTGCACTATAGTCTCACATCATAATGTGGATCATGTTGACAATGGCATCTATTCACACAGTACTTGGTGCCCTCCCCCCATATGGGAAGACATTTTATATGGTAAAATTTTATTCTAGCTGGGCATCGTGGCGCACGCTTGTAATCCCTGGCTTTGGAGGTGGAGACAGGAGGCTCGTGCAGGTTCGAAGCCAGCCTTGCTGGCTTAAGAGACCCTGTTTCCAAATAAAATATAAAATAGGTCTGGGAGTGTAGCCCGGAGGTAGAAGGGTTCCATCCCCAGTACCACCAAAAATAAATAAATAAATAAATAAATAAATAAATAAATAAATAAATAAATTTTATTCTAAATGACTGAATTATCCCATAGTGAAAAAGAAAGGTGAGAACAAAAATTAGAAAGCTAAGCAAGTTTGAGAAAGTTAAAATGATTTGTAAAACATAACTTATAAAAGCTGTATGTGTAATAAATTGATTAAAAGTTAAAAGGAATTACTTAAAGGGTTTTCTAAAAGTCATACTTAATACATTGATTCTATGTTTAAAACAATTGGGTTTTCTCAAGATATTAATCTGCTCTTGGTTAAAAAAATGATAAAAACTAACCTAGGAAGAATTTTTTTCATTTCTTTAAGATAATTTTCTATTTTTTTTATATTTAAAACAATATGACTTTGTGCTCTTAACATTTACTAAGAACTAGCTTAAAGGTTGTGTTTTAGCAAGATAATATCTTGTGTTTACTGTCTTTGATTACCTATCAAGCTACATCTTAGCAGAATCACGGTTCAAGTGCGTTACTATATTTAACACCCTATATATCTGTAAGTATAGATGTGTATACATCTCAGGGCTAATATGCTGTGTCTTGGTTCATTTATTGTTTCATAAAATCTTATAAATTTAAAGGTGTATGGGTTTTATTTACATGCAAGCTAACCAATAACTGATCTCTTTATGTAATGTGTATTGTATTTGTACCTTAATCATATAGAATTGTTAATGAAGCTACTAAAACTTCTGCCATCTATGTTTAGTACCATTCAAAAATCCATCATTTAAGACCTGGTTTAAGTCTGTTTGCTTTGACTGAATAAATGTTTTATTATTGTATAAGAGAGATTCAACTGTCTTATCAGGTAATAAGCTTATTTCTGATAATTAATATTGTTATCTGAACTTAAAAAATCTAGAGCTGCCGGGCGTGGTGGCACATGCTTGTAATACCTGCACTTGGGAGGCTGAGACAGGAGGATTGCACAGGTTCGAAGCCAGCCTCAGCTACTTAGTGAGGCTCTCAGCAACTTAGTGAGACCCTGTTTTAAAATAAAATATAAAATAGGTCTGGGAGTATAGCCCGGAGGTAGAAAGCCTCTGGGTTCCACCCCCAGTACCACACACACACAAAAAGAATAAAAAATAGAGCAGGGGGGATAGCTTGGAGGTCGAATACCCCTGGGTTTCATCCCCAGACCCGCAAAAAAAAAAAAAAAAAAAAAAAAAAAAAAAAAAATCTAGAGCTATTCTTTGATTTTCTTGTCAGTATTGTTGACCTACATAGATTTTTTATTATAGTTATGTTACTGAGCTATAAATACTAAATTTTACTCCAATAGTAAAGTTTAAGGTTAATATATATGTTAAATTCCATTGTATGGTAACATTAATTATTATCGTTCCTTTGTGAGTTAACTATATTTGTGTTTCCTATATATCTTCTAAAATGCAAAGCTCAAGAAGACACTACCAAGCTGATGTCCTCTAAACAAAAAGTGTTAATAGTTTTTTTAAGGTTTATATTTGTGTATTCCTAAATTGTATTATGACCATCTTCAAGCAAAGATAATTAGAGGTGATGGAATACTTGGCATTCCAAATCATGCCATTCTATTAAAATTAGGTATATATATATATATATATATATATATATATATATATATATATATATATATATAATCAAATTTAAATGGGGATTCATTTATATCAATAAATATCATCAGAACTATTATACAAACTAAATTTGTTTTGTACCTAATAGTTTTTTTATATCTTTGTAATTATTTTCTGTTAACATTAGGTGTAAAACTTTAACAGAATAACCTAAACAATGTTTTGATAGCCACTGCCTGGAAAACAGGCTATAATATTGACCCTTAAAAAGGACGACTGGTGAAACTACCTTCCTGGGTGCTCAACCACTGAGACTTGGAGAACAATCAGGAAACAAACGGACTAAGAAGAAGACAGCCAATATTTTGGTACTAGACCTCTAAGATCAAGTAGGGCCCAGGGGAAGACCTTACAGAGTTGAAGTTGCCCCTGCAACTCTGGTGAGTCCTCTGATGAGAGACTGGGAGCCATCAGCACATACTCTGCAAAAAAGCAGAGTCATCAGAAAGGGAAATGATTCTGTTCTTCAAGGAAAACCATTGATCAGCAAGACCATGGCACAGCTGGTAGAAGAAAAGCCTCACATATTCCCTAGGAGTGACCCTGAGGAGCCTTGACTGACCTTAACAGCAAAAATTTTCTAATTTATATTTGTCCAGCATCAAGCTAACTACTTGGTCTTGAATACAATACTCAGCAGGAAACTATAACCAAAAACAAGTGTTCTATTCTGGGGGGGGAAAAAAAAACGAGAGAAAAATAATACTCATGGAGACATTTAAAAGACCACCCACAGCTGGGCATGGTGGCTCACACATGTAATCTGAGTACTTGGAAGGCTGAGACAGGAGGATCACAAGTTTGTGGCCAGCCTCAGCTACATAATGAGGCCCTCTGCAACTTAGTGAGACCTTGTTTTATTTATTTACTATTTTTATTTTTACTTTTGGTGGTACTGGGGTTTCTGGAAGCCCTTCTACCTCCGGGCTACACTCCCAGACCTATTTTATATTTTTGAAACAGGGTCTCTTATGCTAGCTAGCGCGGCTAGAAAGGAAGAAGCTATAGAAGGTGGACTTTGGACTTCCGGGAAGATGGCGACCGAGAAAAGCGGGGCTTAAGAGCCCCACTAACAACCAATTTCCATTACCACAAAACCAGCACCTTTCATAGCCAGAAAACACCATCACCAGAAAAACAAAAAAACCACCAGGCTCCAGAGAGAAAGCGGACTGAGAACAGAGCTCAGGGCCACAGAGGAGACACACGCGCCCGAGGACGCGGCAGCGGCAAACTCAACGGACGGCTACAGCAAGCCGAGGTGAGCCACTGCGGAACAGCCAGGCGGGATCTTTCGGCGCAGACAGCATTTAAAGCTCCCAGTGGCTGAGCTAAGCACACGCTGCAGGGATTCAGAGTGGAAATCAAAACCAGAGAAGAAAAAATAACGCCAGCTTCACGGCCGAGGGCGTGGCAGCGGCGCCATATTGCCACTGGCGGCAGCAGCAGCAGGGAATTCACCGAGTCCAGTACAGCTACATCTGTGTACTCAAGAACAGTGAGTCAAATTGTGGGCCACAGAGGAGAAATCCCAGTACTGTACCCCCTGGGACTTGACTCAGTGAGGGGGTGGCGGTGGCAGAGATATCACACCATAGGAGAACGTGCAACCTGGCGCCCCCCACAGTCTAAAGCAGCCTCTATCGACTCCCTGGGTCGGAGACTCTGTGATACAACCCAGTAAAGGAGTAGTGGGGTCTGAGATAATACAGACTCGAGATCCAGAGCACCTTAAGTGAAGCCATAGTGACCCAAGTGAAGAACCCAGAGAAGGAACAAACCTCCGAAATCATGGGAAAGAGGAATAACACTGGAGTAATGAATGCGCACAACCCCACAACATCAGAACCCGATAAAACAGAAAATCAGAGATTTTTAGAAGATCAAATCAGAAAAATAACTGTAGAAATAATAGAGGTGCTTCGAAAAGAACTCAGAGAGAGCCAAAAAGAGATAAAGGATGCAATTAATGAAGTAAAGGCCTCAATTCAAAGCACAAACAACCGATTAGACCACATGGAGAACAGAATCTCGCTCTTAGAAGATGAGCAATCCAAAAATGAACGCATAGTTTCTAATCTAGAAAAAAATATCCGACAGCAGGAATCTGACATTGAAGAAATATGGGCCCATCTTAAGAGAGCTAACCTAAGAATAATTGGAATAGAGGAGGGAAAAGAAAGTGATACCAAAGGGATCAACAATCTCTTCAAGGAAGTAATAGCAGAAAATTTTCCAAACATAGAGCAAGAGGTTGATACACAGATCCAGGAAACTTATAGAACTCCCTTTAGACAGGATCCGAGAAGAGGATCCCCACGCCACATAATTGTCAAAATGACCAATGTGGAAGCCAAGCAGAGAATCTTAAAGGCAACAAAAACAAAGGGCCAAGTGACATTCAGAGGCAAACCAATTAGAATCACTCCAGACTTCCCAAACCAAGTCATGAGAGCCAGAAGGGCTTGGAGTAACATATTCCAAACTCTGAAAGAAAACAACTTCCAGCCAAAATTTTCC
Source organism: Muscardinus avellanarius (assembly GCF_963383645.1). Taxonomy (NCBI): domain Eukaryota; kingdom Metazoa; phylum Chordata; class Mammalia; order Rodentia; family Gliridae; genus Muscardinus; species Muscardinus avellanarius. Next base: position 167,587,619 of record NC_137787.1, read on the forward strand.
TATCCAGCAAAACTTTCTATCAAATTAGATGGAGAAATAAGAAGCTTCCATGACAAACAGAAAATACTCAAAGAGATTAACTACAAAGAAGAAATAGGTAACACTCACCAGAACCAGAGAAACAAGAGTTTCCATCCAACAGACAACTAAGATTGGTTATCTGTGGAGATTCATTATTTATGTTAGTCTTTTACCTATCTCTAAATTGTATTGTTTGCCTTTATTGTTGTTAATTTTTAGGATTTCTAGTTGGAATATTAATATACCTTCAGATATAGCATTTGGAAATATTTTATCCCATTCTATTAGTAACTTTTAACTCTGTTTACATTGTCTTTGGATATACAATATTTTCTTTTATTTTTTAGGGAGTTTGTATATTCTTCTGTTGCCTGTGCCATTGAAATCATATCCAAGAAATCACTGCCAATTTCAATGTTGTGAGGTTTTATGACCCAGATTTTCTTCTAAAAGTTTATAGTCTTAAGATTTATATTTAGGTCTTTTATCTATTTTGAGTTAATACTTGTATGAGGGATTAGGTAAGGGTCCAATTTTATTCTTTTCCATGTAATTATTATTTTTCAACAATATTTAGTTAAAAGACTATTATTTCCACCACCAAATGTTCGTGGAAACCTTGTCAAAAATAACTTGACAATATAGGGAAGAATTTAGCTCTAGGCTTGTATTTAACTCCAATGGTCTATATATCTGCCTTTAGAACAGTACTACACTGTTTCAATTATTGTAGCTTTATATGGTTTGAAATCAGAAAATATATATCTGCTAGCTTTGTTCTTTTTCAAGATCGTTTTGGGTATCTAGAATTCATATTCCATATTAGGATAGATTTTTTTTCTGAAAAATAAATATATTAATATATGATAGTTTCACCTAAAAAAACAGAAAAAAATATGCTCAGGTAAGAAAGAAAGCAAAAAGAAATATTGAAATGTTATCTTTAAATCATCAAAAGCTTGGTATCAGACAAATGAAACTGTTATGTGAGATTATCATTTTTAATTTTGGATAAATTGCTATAATACTAGATGTCAACCACTAAGCCAAGCATGGGAAGGAGGGATGGGGAGAGAATGGGGTGGGGATCGGGTGGGGGTTGACTGGGCGATGTGTGCATATATGTCTACAAAAGTTTGTATCCCACTATGATGTATGAATACAGTGCACCAATAAAATAAAATTAAAAAAAAAAAAAAAGAAGGTGGACTTTTGACCTTCATCAACCCTTAAAATTAAGAGATCCTAGTCTCAGTAGGTGAAGAATGAGATAGGACAGGAGAAATAAAATATTGGGTACAAAGGAGATGAACTGGGAAGGAGAAAGAAAATATAGAGAAAATATAGTTTTAAAATTTAGAAACTTTAAGCCCAATGTTGTGGCGCACGCTTGTAATCCCTGCATTTGGGAGGCGGAGACAGGAGGATCGCGCAGGTTCAAAGCCAGCAGCGCTGGCTTAAGAGACCCTGTTTCCAAATTAAAAAAAAAGTATAAAATAGGTCTGGGAGTGTAGCCTGGAGGTAGAGGGGTTTCCAGGAACCCCAGTACCACACACACACACACACACACACACACACACACACACACACACACATACACACACACACACTTAGAAACTTTATAATCTTTAACTTCATCTTCCAGGGTCTAGTCTATCTTAGGAAGAAGATTTAATAGTCCCATGCCCTTAATCATAATAGCCTCTCTTCCCACCTAAGATTCCTGAGATGTTTAGTAAACAAAAGATCCATGAGGAAGGTCAGGCTCAGGTGCCATCTAGCCACCACCTATTGACAAGATGCCTGGAACCTATGGATTCTGAGGAAGTTCAGACCTCCACCCCTGCTGTGTGCCCCTACTCACCCCATCACAGAGACTCTTGTAAATTAAGTGTGAATCCCCCCTTTTTGAGATGGCCCACACTCTCCCTTGAATGTATATTCCACACTTTCCTAAATAAACCTTTCTTTGTCCCTAAAAAAAAATAAACACATACCCTATTAGCAAAAATAGCAATCTTTTTAAAACAAAATTCTGATCATTATACAGTTCAATTCAAACTACGTTAGTTGCTTTTACTGCTCTCAGGATAAAGTGCAAAACTTGTTGCATGTCTAAAAAGGTCCTTCATAATTCAATGATTTTATACACCCAGTGCTGTAGAATGAAAATTTATTTTGGTTGTCAATTTTTTTCTCGATGGCAATTTAAATCTTTATTTTTATAATATTATATATAAAGCAGAACAAAAAATTGAATACTTTTAAAATGAAATAATTAAATATGTGGCACTTGCCAATATCTGGCTCTTTTCTCTTTCTTGTCAGGATTACCCTTCTTGGTGCCTAAAGTTGGATAATTGGTTCTGGCTAATGATTTCTAAGTAGATGAGTTGCTCATATGAAGCCCATCAAGGGCTTGCTTTCTTTGTTTCTTTTTTTTTTTTTTTTTGGTGGTACTGGGGATGGCACCCAGGGGCTTTCTACCTCTAGGCTACACTCCTAGACCTATTTTATATTTTATTTGGAAACAGGATCTCACTAAATTGCTGAGAGCCTCACTAAGTAGCTGAGGCTGGCTTCAAACCTGTGCAGTCCTCCTGTCTCAGCCTCCCAAGTACTGGAATTACCAGCATGCACTACCATGCCCGGCTGAGCTTGCTTTCTTTTGCCAAAATAATTTGCGATATTTCAGATAGTTGTTTTTTTTCAGTCAGTTGTAGATATTGGAGTGCTAGTAACACTAAACAGATTCCCTAGTCATTTTGTGGAAGTGAGAAGCAGACCTTTCTAATTTTAAGCAAACATTGGAGATGTTTGTTACTGTAGCATAACCCAGCCTACTCTGTTTGAGGAAAGTAGATCTGTTCCGTCCAATTCCATGCAGTTAGTTTTCTCTACTCTGCTATTAAGAGTTCAGGTGAGTTTTAGAAGTAGCACTTTAGAGAATCTGGCTTACTGTAGTGTGTGTGTGTGTGTGTGTTTGTGTGTGTGTGTGTGTGTGTGTGTGTGTGTGTGTGTGTATTAGGTGCTCAATGTTTTTAGATGAGAACTCATTCCGTCTTGGATGGTTTAAATGTGGTCTTTTTTGAAACTAAAAGGATATGTATTTTTTGGCTTTTCTATATAATGATCATAGATAATTCATTATTAAAATATTTGATCTCTGCCTTTTCTTTCTCAAAATGCAAATAATAAAATATATATCATATTTCTAACACATATTCTAATAATATTTAGAAATCATATACTGAATCCCTTTTCCAAATTTAAATTATAAGTACTCAGGAAAACTTTAGCACATTTAAATGTGTCTCCTTTCTCTTGGTAAAAAGGTGATGTTGCCAGTTCTGTTAGAAAGACATGGGAATGGCTCCCGCAGACCTGTGTGTTACACATACGTGTCGGTGTCTGTGTCTGAAGTTAATCTTTTTCGGAGAGGCACAGTGCTTGTAACTTTGAGTGAACATTGGGGAGCAGTAAAAAATACGTAAAGAGTGAGCAGATTTCTACAAGATAATGCTTTATTGCTATAAAACTACTTGTTGCCTGTCCCATCCTAAAACCCATTGCAGTAGGCAACTATGAGACTCATAAAGAACTAAAAACACTTCGATTGAAATAAGGCAAAACCTGTGATTAAATGTAGTGGAAGAGTTCATAAGCCTTCCCTCGGCTGTCTTTCAGTCTGAATGAAGATTCTCTCCTTGTTCAAGTTTGTTTGTCCCTGAAGAGTTGAATCACCTCTCCAGCCTCTGCTTGCTTCATTCATTCATGAAATATAAGTTCACACTTTTTTTAGTGATGCATGCATAACCATGTTTTTTTTATTGGTACACTATATAGTCTCACATCATAATGTGGATCATATTGACAATGGCATACATTCATACAGTACTTGGTGCCCTCCCCCCTCGCTTCCCCTCCCCCCAACACTGAGTGTCCAAGTTAACCATGCTACATTAACACTTACATACATACATACATATTTGAGTGTAGCTCCTCCAACAATCACCCTCAGCCTTCTTCCTCCCCTACCCTTCCTTTCTAGCTTTGCTGATGTTTCCCCTCCATTATCGGGTGTCCCTCTGGTATCCCTAACACTCCCTAGTTTGGAAATTAGAGAAAACATATGTCCCTTCTTTTTCTGTGCTTGGCTGATTTCACTTAACATAATGTTCTCCTGGTTTTTCCATCTTCTTGGGAACGGCATGATTTTGTTCTGCTTTATTGCTGAATAGAATTCCATTGTGTGTATTTCCCATAATTTTGCAATCCATTCATCTGTTGATGGAGACCTAGGTTGCTTCCATATTTTGGCTATTGCAAATTGTGATGCTATGAACATTGGTATGCATATATGTTACGGTAGTTATCTGGTTTCAACCCCTTTGGAAAGAATGGTATAGCCAGATCATATGGTGGATCCATTCCCAATTTTCAAAGGAATCTCCACATTGATTTCCATAGTGGCTGAACTAATTTGCACTCCCACCAACACTGTGAAAGAGTTCCCCTTTCTCACATTCTCACCAGAATTTGTTGTTATTTAATTTCTTCATGTTTGCCACTCTGATTGGGGTTAGATGGAATCTCAACGTAGTTTTGATTTGCATCTCCCTGATGGCTAATGATGCTGAATATTTTTTCATGTATCTATTGGCCATTTGTCTCTCTTCTTTTGTGAAGTGTCTATTCAGTTCAGTTGCCCATTTCTTTGATTGGGTTATTTGTTTTCTAGTGTAGAGTCTTTTGAGTTCTTTGTATATTCTGGAGTTTAGCCCTCTATTAGTGGTGGCTCGTAAAGATTTTCTCCCATTCTGTACTTTCTCTTTAGGTTCTTAATGGTTTTCTTTGATGCGGAGAAACTTTTTAGTTTGATACCATCTCACTTGTTAATTGTTGCTTTAATCTTCTGTACTTTGGAGGTCTTGTTGAGAAAGCTACAGCTTGTACCTATATGTTGGAGTGTTAAGTCTATGCCCTCCTCTAATAGCTTCACAGTCTCTAATCTGATTTCCAGGTCTCCGATCCATCTTGAGTTGATTCCTGTGCAGAGTGAGAGGTGAGGATTTAGTTCCATCTCTCTACAAATGGATAGCCAGTTCTCCCAGCACCATTGGTTGAGAAGGCTGTCTTTTCTCCAGCATATGAGTTTGACCTCTTTGTCAAAGATCAAATGACTATAAGTGTGTGTATTTATTTCTGTATCTTCTATTCTGTTCCATTGTTCTGTGTGCCTGTTGCTGTGCCAATACTATGCAGTTTTAACTACTATTGCTCTGTAGGATAATTTGAAGTCAGGGACTGTGATGCCTCCTGCATAGCTCTTATTGCTGAGAATGGCTTTGGCTATTCTGGGTCTTTTCTTTCTCCATATAAAAATTATGACTAATTTTCTAGGTCTATGAAGAATGCTGTTGCTATTTTTTGTTTTTTGGGGTTTTTATTTTTTATTTTTGGTGGTACTGGGGATGCTCCGCCTCCCAAGCGTGGGGATTACAAGCGTTTGCCACCACGCCCAGCTGCCACTGGTATTTTGTTAGGAATTGCATTGAATCTGTAGATCACTTTTGGCAAAATGGCCATTTTTTTTTTTTTTTTTTGCCTATCCATGAGCAAGGGATATTTTTCCATCCTCCAAGGTCTTCTTCAATTTCTTTCTTTAATGTTTTATAGTTTTCATTGTAGAGGTCTTTTATGTCTTTGGTTAGGTTTATTCCTAGGTATTTTATTGGTTTTGAGATTATTGTGAATGGAATTGTTCTCTCTCTCTCTCTCTCTCTCTCTCTCTCTCTCTCTCTCTCTCTCCTCTTTGCAGTACTGTGGATGGAACCCAACAGCATTCTACCTCTGAGATACAACTCCAGCCCTATTTTTTTATTCTTTATTTTGAAACAGGGTCTCACTGAATTGCAAAGGGCCTCACTAAGTAGCTGAGGCTGTCCACAAACTGCAATCCTCCCATCTCAGCCTCCTGAATGCTGGGTTTACAAGCGTGCACCACCATGCCTGGCTTGAAATTGCTTTCTTTGTTTTTTGCCTTGTGGATTCATTGTTGGTATATAGAAAAGCAACTGATTCCTTTAGGTTGATTTTGTATCCTATAACTTTGCTGAATTGGTTAATCAGCTCCAGTAGTTTTTTGGTTGAGTTCATTGCATCTTCTAGATATAGGATCATGTTGTCTGCAAACAATATATATATATATATATATATATATATATATATATATATATATATATATATATATTTGGTGGTACTGGGGTTCCTGGAAGCCCTTATACCTCTGGGCTATACTCCCAGACCTACTTTATACTTCTTTTTTTCCATTTGGAAATAGGGTCTCTTAAGCCAGCACAGCTGGCTTCGTTCGAACCTGCACGATCCTCCTGTCTCTGCCTCCCAAGTGTGGGGATTACAAGTGTGCGCCACCACGCCCGGCAACAATAATAATTTTAATTCCTCTTTTTCTATTTAAATTCCTTTGATATTCTTCTCTTGTCTTATTGCTGCAGCAAGAGTCTCTAGGACTATATTGAAAAGGAGTGGTGATAATGGGCATCCTTGTCTTGTTCCTGATTTTAGAGTAAATTCTTGCAGTTTTTCCCTATTCAGTATGATGTTGGCCTTGGGTTTATTGTATATTGCCTTAATGATGTTGAGATACATTCCTTCTCTTCCGGTTTTCTGCAGTTTTTTTTTTTAACATGAATGGGTGTTGACTTTTGTTAAATGCCTTTTCAGCATTATTGATATGATCATGTGATTTCTAATGTATATTTATCTTGCATTTTGTTTAAGTCATTCTTCCTTCCTTCCTTCCTTCCATCCTTCCTTCTTTCCTCCCTTCCTTTCTTTTCTTTTTCCTTTCTGTACTGAGGATTCACCCCAGGGGCATTCTACCTCTAAATTATATCCCCAGCCCTTTTTGTTTTTTATTTTTGAAACAGAATCTCTAAATTTCTGAGGCTGACCTTAAACCTGCAATCCTATTGTCTCAGCCTCCCAAGTACTAAGATTACAGATGGGTACCACCATGCCTGGCTTAAATTATATATATTTTTTGGAAAAGCTCACCAAATGCTGTGTGTATGTATATCCCTATTACTCTGAGCTACATTATGACATGAGACTACAAGGTACCAATAAAGGCATATTAAAAATTAAATCATTACATTAAAAAATTTTTTTTTAATTTTTAAATTTTTATTGGTGCACTGTATTCATACATCATAATGGGATACAAAAAAAAAAAAAACTTTTGGAGATATACATGCACACATTACCCAGTCAGCCCCTACCCAATCCCCACCCCATTCCCTCCCCATCCCTCTTTCCCATGCTTGGCTTAGTGGTTGACATCTAGTATTATAGCAATGTACCCATAATTAACAATTATAATATCACATAACAGATTCATTTGTCTGATACCAAGCTTTTGATGACTTAGAGATAACATTTCAATATTTCTTTTTGCTTTCTTTCTTACCAGAGAATATTTTTTCTTTTTTTTTTTTAAGGTGAAACTATCATACATTTATTTATTTTTCAGAAAAAATCTATCCTAACATGGAATATGAACTCTAGATACCCAAAACAATCTCGAAAAATAACAAAGCTAGAAGATGTATATTTTCTGATTTCAAACCTTATAAAGCTACAATAATTGAAACAGTGTAGTACTGTTCTAAAGGCAGATATATAAACCATTGGAGTTAAATAAAAGCCTAGAGATAAATTCTTCCATATATTGTCAAGTTATTTTTGACAAGGTTTCCACTAACATTTGGTGGTGGGAATAATAATCTTTTAACTAAATATTGTTGAAAAATAATAATTACATGGAAAAGAATAAAATTGGACCCTTACCTAACACCATATACAAATATTAACTCAAAATAGATAAAAGACCTAAATATAAATCTTAAGACTATAAATTTTTAGAAGAAAATCTGGGTCATAAAAGTTCACAACATTGAAATTGGCAGTGATTTCTTGGATATGATTTCAAAGGCACAGGCAACAAAAGGGTAAACAAACAAGCTTCCTAAAAAATAAAAAAAGATTGTACATCCAAAGACAATGTGAACAGAGTTAAAAGTTACTGATAGAATGGGATAAAATATTTCTAAATGCTGTATCTGAAGGTATATCAATATTCCAAATAGAAATCCTAAAAATTGCCAGGCATGGTGGCGCACGCTTGTAATCCCCGCGTTTGGGAGGTGGAGACAGGAGGATGGCACAGGTTTGAAGCCAGCCGCGCGCTGGCTTAGGAGACCCTGTTTCCAAAATGAAAATGTAAAAATAGGTCTGGGAGTGTAGCCCTGAGGTAGAAGGGCTTCCAGGAACCCCAGTACCACCAAAAATAAATAAATAAATAAATAAATAAATAAATAAATAAATCAATCCTAAAAATTAGCAACAATAAAAGCAAACAATACAATTTAGAAATAGGTAAAAGACTAAAATAAATAATGAATTTCCAAAGATAACCAATCTTAGTTGTCTGCTGGATGGAAAATCTTGTTTCTCTGGTTCTGGTGTGTATTACCTATTTCTTCTTTGTAGTTAATCTCTGAGTATTTTCTCTAGTGCTGGTTTTGAAGACATAAATTCCTTCAGTTTCTGTTTGTCATGGAAGCTTCTCGTTTCCTCATCTAATTTGATAGATAGTAAATCACATTTTAATAAACATTTTTGAAAGATTCATTAAATAAATAAATTAGCATTGAGAAATGTCATAAATAACTTCCAAATTCAACCTTTATGTACTATTTTGATTATTGGTATATTTATTTTTTGAGTACTTATATTGGTTTCATTTCATGACTAGAAATTTGAGTCCAGGAACAAAGTACAGACTTTAGTTATTTACAGTGCTTATTCAATAGACCTGGCTGCTTCTTTATACAAGGAATTTTCTTTTTATCATTATGCTGCATCTAAACACCAATTAAGCAGGTCAAATCCAATGCATGCGCTCCCCATCCTGTTTTTATATTCTCCTCCACACATGTACACACCTAACCAAAGTAATGGAATGATTTAAACGTAATTATATATTGTCGTAAATTATGTATGTACCATTAAGAGATTTTCATACTGGTATTTTTTCAGGAAGCTTCCAGGTTTTCTAAAAAATTTAAAGGCTCTAGTTTTTGCTGCCTAGTAAGCTTCTTTTATAATAATGTCATCAAAATGGCATTATAAAGCTCCCTTAAGGCCAGCGTAACATGATTTTCAATTCTTAAATTTCATAGGCTTTAATACAGAAACTTTTGAATATTTTAATGCATTTAAAAAAGAGACATATTAGAATATTTCACTTTTTCCCTCTTGCAGATTGATTGGTGACACAATAATTCACCCATTATTAAGCTAATTTAATAGTTTTAAAGTGAAATCAGCATTAATTCTATAAGATATCTATATTTTCATTGATACTTGTTACCATTATTACGGAGCACCAAGCTGCTGCTTATGGTGTCTAGGACTTAATCAGGGCTTAGTTTCCTTTTTGCAACAAAGTGGGAGAGGATAATGGATGGAGTGGTTCACCCTGGGTGCCAACAGTAAGGTTGCAATGTCTGTCTATGGAGAACTTAAAACCAACCAAAAGTTTACTTTCGATCTTGACTACATCCCAGCATTCTGAAGGTCAGCGATAAATGAATGCTTCTCACTGGAGTCACTACTCCAAAGGCTGCCCCTCACCTCGCCTTCACACACCAAGGCTGTGGACATTTATTTTATAATATATTATAAAATATTTTATAGAGTGTTTTTATACTGCTATTTTATAGAGTGTTTCAAAGCACTAACTTTTTGTGTGTGTGTGTGGCACCAGGGTTCCTGGAAACCCTCTACCTCCGGGCTACACTCCCAGACCTATTTTATATTTTTATTTGGAAACAGGGTCTCTTAAACCGGCGCGGCTGGCTTCGAACCTGTGTGTGATCCTCCTGTCTCCGCCTCCCAAGCGCGGGGATTACAAGCGTGCGCCATCACACCCGGCTTAAGCACTAACATTTTATAAAAGATTTTTTCAGACTCTTGACTGAGCTTTGATTTCAAGAAGTTACATCATCTTAACAAAGGGACGAGTTTTGTCTTGATTTGATGGTGATAAACAACATCCATTCACTGTGAACCTGGGCCCAGACACCTGAGGACTTTGTCAGTGGCTTTTCTAGGTAACGTGACCCTCAGAATTTCCAGAGGCTTTTCAGTGCCTTCCCTGATCTCTACCCTGGTCTTCTCCATCTGCCTTACTGTAAATGCAGGCAACTGCATTTGGCAATTAAAGATAAGCGAAGGTAGCTGGCTAGAATTGGGAATCTGTCCATGAAGCACACATGCCTGAGTAATTAAGATATCAATACATCATTTTTATAGTTCTCATAATGTGTTTGTCTAGGACATCACCGCTGATTATTCACAGTATGTGATTTGACTTCATTGAAAACATTAAGAGAACGATCATAATAATGTTCTTTTTCTCTCACAATGACTTGATCATTTATTATGCCTTTTAATATTCCAAAAACTACGTCTGAAAACTTAAAGCAACAGAGAACAAGGTGATTGAAATACATTTAGTCTGCATCTATTTAGAAAGGCAGTATTTAATAGCTTAAAAAATTAATTCTAGACCCATCATTACTAATTGTGGGGTAACTTTCATCAAGCTAATTAACCCCTTTGAGCCCATACTTTCTTGTCTCAAAACGAAGAGTCATAGAAGCTGATATAACCCTCCCGTGTGGGCTGCTATGAAGAGCAAGAGAACTAATGTACATGAAATGGCTTTGAAAACTCTAAAGCAGAGTTGGCAAGCTCCAAAGTTTACAGGGGCCAGCAGACAACCCCAATGTATGAATCAGCTCAACGCAAAGAGGGCTGAAGAGCCCAAGTTTGGGCTGGAGAGAGGGGACCATGATGAAAGCCATTCAAATATGCTTATTTTTTTTTTATAAATATGCCAATCAACCAAGGCAGTGCAAGCACCAGTGATTTTTCCAATAGTTGTTACAGGTGTGAAGGTCTTATACACTATGCTCATGTCCTAATATAGAAAGGAAATGAAACTAGTACTGGGTATATTTAATTGGCAGGAGGAAAGACTTAGATTAATAATAGAGAAAGCTTTCCTAAGAGTTAAAAATGATATGGTATATTTACCAACTTGAATACTCGTATGGTTTCAGAGTCCCCATGTATCTGTTGGGAGAAAGCCCTGTATTTTGTCCCCCAGTCATCGCCTTTCCCTTCCTCCACTGGCTCCGAGTCCTGAGAGACCCTGCCTGAGTGGCGTGTAGGAGGGAGAGCTCGCTGCAGCTCTTTGTCTCTCCTCTGTAATTTGGCTTCTGCTCATGCTGTTGTGGAACACAAGGCCTGCACAGTCCACCCGCTGTTCTGCCACGTATTGGCTGGTCCAAGCCCTCCAAGATCATAGTCATACCCCAGTACTGATGGGTAGGTTAGGCCACTATGTTTTTCACTGTGATGAACTTAGGTATTGTTTTATTTATTGTGATAAACTTAGGTATTGTTTAGGTATTGTGATAAACTTAGATATTGTTTTCCTCATTTTTGCATGTGAACTCAACAAAGAAATTACTGGAACAAAACAAAACAGTAACAACAACAACAACAAAACTGTGGATGAGGTTACAAAATTTATATGTAAAAAAAGAACTAATTTTATATGTAAAATAAAGAACTAATTTTCAGAAGACACACGCTTGTAATCCCAACATTTGGGAGGCAGAGACAGGAGGATCGCAATTCGTGGACGAGCCTCAGCTACTTAGCGGGGCCCTTTGCAACTCAGTGAAACCCTGTTTCAAAATAAAGAACAAAAAATAGGGCTGGAGTGTAGCTCAGAGGTAGATGCCCCTGGGTTCCATCCTTAGTACCCAAAAGAAAAAAAAAATCCCAGAGAGCTCTCACTCCTGTCACATGAGGACACAGGGAGAGAACCAACATCTATGAATTAGGGTGTTGGTCCTCAGCAGGTATATTTCATAGTTTCTTGCGTATTGGTATGATGCCAACAACAGCTATTGTTGTTACACTGGGCCCTATTCATAAGTGTCTGTTGTCTAATTGGTCCTTGTAGACTTCTGAGTTTTCCAACTTTCCTTTAGAATTTTCAAAGCCATTGCACATATGTTGTTTCCCTCATTCTTTACCAGAGCCCCACACAGGATTATATTAGCTACTATCACTCTTCTTTCCTGGCCAGGAAATTTTGATGTTTTGATGACATGTTGATGATGTTAAGAGTAAATATTCAGGGCTGTATTCATCTTTCAAACTTTCATAATGCTTTCTGCATAAGAAACAATCAAACTACGTATTGCAAATTTTTTAATTTCATCTCATCCACATTCTAAGAAGTTGTTTTGGTTATACTTCTATAATTCCCTCAATGTCAGCTATAACTTCAAGTCATATTTGTGAACCAATTCTGAAGAACACAAATTAAGTCTCTTCATGCGATTTGAATGGTATAATATCTTTAGAGATACTTTTTTCTCTTTTAAGCATAGGTATACCTGAAATTAAATCCATTTCTTTACAAAAATAAAGCAGATGCACATATTTTTTAAATAATTTTTTACTGGTGCATTGTAGCCCTAAATCTCAATGGGATAAAAACTTGTGGAGTGCTGGGTGTGGTGACGCACACTTGTGATCCCTGCGCTTGGGAGGCAGAGACAGGAGGGTTGTGCAGGTTCGAAGCCAGCCACGCTGGCTTAAGAAACCCTGTTTCCAAATAAAAATATAAAAATGGGTCTGGTAGTGTAGGCTGGAGGTAGAAGGGTTTCCAGGAACGCTAGTACCACCAAAACCAAACCAAAACAAAACAAAACTTGTGGAGATATACATGCACATACCACCCAATCAGCCCTTACCCAATCTCTAACCCTTTCCCTCCTTCCCTCCTACCCATCCTTGGCTTCCTGATTGACTTTGATATGTTTAAGTACATCATGTGCTTTAAAGAGTTTCCCTTATCCTCCCTCTTATCCCCTCAGATATGTCACCTTCATTGCTCCTCTAGAGGGTCCCTTCTTCATCCATAGTTCCTCCTGTTACCCGTTTCTCCCTAATATTTTGTACTTTAAGAAAAGCAACAGATGCACATATTTATAGGTGTCTCAGGTTTTTCCATGTATTTTCTAGTCTGCGAGGTCCAGTTCTTGTTTTGTGGCATTAGTGTAAGCTCAGAAGCATTTTTCCCACGGTCAAGATGAGTTCCAAAGATCATGCATTTATCGCCTTAGAAATTGACAAGCGTGTTGGCTGCAGGACATGTGTAAGGATTTGTGCCCTTGACTCAGCCCTTTGGTATGGTGTTTTCCTTTGAACACATGGGGCTCAACTGAATTGCTGAACCAGCTCAGAATGTCTGTTGAGTTAGATGTGTGTGTGTGTGTGTGTGTGTGTGTGTGTGTGTGTGCCCATGTGTGTGGTATTGGGGACTGAACCCAGGGGTGTTCTATTTCAGAACTATACCCCAGCCCTTTTTATCTTTTATTTGGGAATGGGGTTTCACTAAGTTGATGAGGGCCTTGCTAAATTGCTGAGGTTGGTCATGAACCTGCAATCCTCCTGTCTCAGTCTTCCAAGTAGTACGATTACAGAGGTGGGCCACCATGCCCAGCTGAGGAAGATGTTTTTTATTTTTTTGGTTCCTGGAAACCCTCCTATCTCCGGGCTACACTCCCAGACCTATTTTATATTTTTGTATTTGGAAACAGGGTCTCTTAAACTAGCGAGGCTGGCTTCGAACCTGTGTGCGATCCTCCTGTCTCCGCCTCCCAAGCGTGGGGATTACAAGTGTGCGCCACCACACCTGGCTTTTTTTTTGTTTTGTTGTTGTTGTTGTTGTTTTTAACCAAGAGCTGTGTGCATGTATTTTTCTGACACTCTATACCTCAATCTGATGTAAAATTAATAATTCATCAAATGATTTTCTTCTAAATTTGAGTGCATTTATTGGGTAGTCCTGAGGATAGGAATAGTATAAAATAATTTCTTAAAAAACAAATATCAAAGACAACCTTTGAATATTGAATAAAATACTTACATATTTAGAACTCATTTATTCAGTAACTGTAAAAGGAAAATCTCCAAGTTTATTATCTCAAACTGTGAACAACAAAATTGCCAGGGCAGTTGAACACATGAATTTAAATGTGGCATTAATCTGCTACTTTGTGAGTATAAATGCATTTTTCTTCCAAGAAACTGAATGCACTTCATGCTGTAGGTGGTCATTTTTTTAACACTTGACTGACTCATTTAGTTTTCCTTGCTGAAAACATATATTTCTTGCCACCTGAATCCATGTGATTAACCTCATTTTGATTGTTTTATAATTTCCCATGTAGCAGAAAGCTAACTCATTGTCATTTTTACTTTAGGAATCTAATAGTAGACTCAAACTACCTTTCAGAGCAGAAAGTATTCAAATTGTATCCATCAGGTCTGTTCCAGAATGTATTTCCACATTGGGAAATGAGTCTCTTAAAATCTCTTAAAAGCTGAGTCAAGAACACAGCTACTTACAAATGTCCAGCAGACAACAGGCTTGTCAATTTCCAAGATCCCTCTATGCTTTCTGGCCTAGATACTATTTCGGGCTAAAATAACTAGCCAGGATGGAAGGGCTCTTGTGTGGGTATCTTCCAGGCATTCACTTCCATTGTCTGTAATCCTCAAAACAACGTGGTACGGTTGGTATTATTATCCCTGTTCTACAAATGAGGTCACAGAGACACAGGGAGTTTCACTTAACTGGAGAGTTGTTTATTGGGGAGACAAAATTAGGTCAGTCTGATTCTGGAATTCATACTCATCACTGCACTGACACTGGGCCTTGGAAGGATTCTGGGAAACTACAGTAGCGTTAAGAAACTCACCTTAACAGTCAAAAAGCAAAAATGGCTCATATCTAAGGATTTTCTTTCCTGTACCCAAAGGCCACTTCCATGTGTCTTTCCTTAGTCCACGACTCAGTGAGGCTCCTGATTATTAGGATTCCAGGGTCCGTGGCTTTCCAGGCAACCAGGCTCAGGAAGTACCCTCTGTACAACAAGCGTCTGCGTGTGCGTGGCTTCCTGCAGAGACAGAGGGACCTGCACCTTGCAAGAGAGATCTGGGCAGCACTGTTGTGAGCGTTTCTCCTGTGCTCAGCTTTTACCCTCCTTGTCAGTCTATTTCTAAATCTCGTTCTCTCTGTGCATATCTTTGTTTTTGCTTCACCAAGGGAAGTGACTCTGCTCAGTACATAACTTAGCACCGCAACCTACACTTCAGGTGGCCTTAGATGAGTCCTCCCTGGGCTTGGGAGAACCATGTTGCCAAGGCTGTCATTCTCTTTCTGGCAAACCAAATGGTGTAGAATTTGTTTCTTTGTTTTTTTGGTATTAGGGATTGAACCTTTGAGACTTCTTCTCCCAAGGACCACCCCCAACCCTTTTTATTTTTTAATTTTGAAGTAAAGGCTGGCTAAGTTGCTGAGGCTGGCCTCGAACTTGTAATCCTCCCATCTCAACTTCCCAAATACTGGGTTTACAGATGTGTTCTACTAAACTTGGCTATGACATAGACTTTAAACTAACAAACCAAAGAAAGCAGAAAAACAAAACAAAAAATCCTATTGATGACGGAAACTAACTACGATATCCTTGCAGAGAAAAAAGTATTCATCTCTGAGCAGTATGAAAAAACCCAACTGCCTTTTGAGTTAGGCCAGTCTGTATTTTAATCCATCTTCAATGTTTACTGTTTTATTTTTATTTGGGGGTTGTACTGGAGATTGAGCCCCTGGGGCATTCTACCTCCCAGCTATACCCCAGCCTTATTTTATTTTATTTGAAACAGGGTCTCACTAGGCTGATGAGAGTCTCTTTACTTGCTCAGGCTGTTCTTGAACCTGCAATCCTCTTGTCTCAGCCTCCCAAGTACCAGGATTACAGGCATGTGCTACCACACCTGGATAATATTACTGTTTTATAATCTTGGCAAGTCATTTTTATCTCTCTGAAGCTTAGTTCTTAATCAAGTAAGTGGGATAACAGTTTTGGCCTTCTAAAATATTTGGGAGGAAAAGTGAGATCACCCAGTCTGCTGGCTGACAGGAAGACCTTGGTCAAGGCTGTTTTCCAGCCTCCCTGCCTCCCTCCAGCATTGACTCCACTGACTGTTTTAAGAGAAGGTCATTTTATTTTTTATTTTATTTAATATTTCCCAAATATTGTTTTAATTTTTTAAATTTATTTTTATTGGTGCATTGTAATCATACATCACATTGGAATATAAGACTTGAGAGGATATACAAGCACACATCATCCAATTAGCCCTCATCCAGTCCCCATCCCATTCCCTCCCCCTCCCTCAATCCCATGCTTGTTTGGTGATTAACTTGATACATTTGTTTATGTACCTCCTGCTTTTTAAAGAGGCTCCATCCTCCCCTATTCCATACCCTCTGATTGGTCACCTTAATTGCTTCACTATAGGGCCCATTCTATAGCTTGACCTCTTCCTGTTGCCCCTTTCCTCCTAGTTATTGCTGATTAGGGGAAGCATCTGGTTTTAATTTTCTGCGATATTTCTCTGTGCATGTCGCGTTGCCAATACCGATCCTACTCTTGACGGCCCCAGTAGTGGCCTGGCTACCCGGTGGACTGATCCAGACCTCGCTGGCTCAAGCAGCAGCCTTGCCTCATGGGAGAGAAGGTCATTTTAGAAGGTGAAAGGATTCTTTCGTCCCATTCATTCAGGAGCATCAAGTAACCCTTGGCTTTTAGAAGTCCGATTTGTTTACTTAGTATTTTTTTTTTAAAGCTTAGTTAGCCATTCGGGAAACACAATTACAAAAGGATAATCTAGACTCTACCTTGGCTATAGTAGAAAAAAGGAGAATGGGATGGAAAAACAAAAGAGAAAGATACAAGGAACATGCTGCGTACATTATTTATAAACAGGAACACTTTCTGCACAGCCGCTCTGGAAAGCTCATTGCTCTGTAAACGGAATATTCTTCTCAAATAGGGGGCCATTTCAGTTATGATGTGATCCAGTCACCCTGCTATGTTTTATTTATGTTTTCGTTTACAGCAAAATGAATAGTCAAAAACAATGACTTGCTTATTCTAGGAAGAATAGTAAAGGGAATAAGGGAATGTGTGTGTGTGTGTGTTGTGTGTGTGTGTGTGTGTGTGTGTGTGTATGTGTGTGTGTAAATCTTTCCACAATTTAGGATTTAGGGAGATTTTACCCGATTCAACCACAGGTTTATTCTTAAAACCTCTTAATGTTTAGGAAACAGTGTAATGCTAAGGACAGTGGATGGTACCGACACTGCAGACCTCTCAGCTGAGGATCTGCTCCGTTCCCTCTTGCTTCCGTCTGATTACCTCTGTGGAATGTGCTGTTCCTTGGAACGAATCAGCCCTGAACAAAATTAGAGAAGTTGAAAAGTTTAGGATGTGGAAAATATGTGGAATTTGCTCTTGAATAATGATTCGTATTTTTCTTTTGCAATAAATATGGCCAATGACCCAGATAGGAGGATGGCAATTATTTAGTGAATCAAGCCTCAGAAATGTAAAAACACTTCATAATAATAAAAAAAAAACCCGAAAGCAATAATAGAAGGAAGCCAAGTTAGGTAAATAAGTATAGTGCTCTGTGAACCTATGCATGTCCACTTGCAGATGCCGAAGCTATGACTGTGGAAGAGGTTATTCTACTGACACCAGTGTTCTCAGCTTCAGTTGCTCAGTGCCTTCATTTTTCCGGTTGGGGAATGATAATGTTTCATGCTGACTTTCTGCACCCATCTGGGCATCAGCTGAATCACTGTGTAGGACTGTGAATTAGCAGCCCCATGGCTCTGACAATCATTTACCTTTATGCAAGGGGCTTTGCCTTAACAGTCTCATGTATTATGGAGTAAATCATTTCCAAGTCGGTTACAGTCAGTGTAGAAAGACTGTTTTCATTCAGTTATATATTTGAAATCTGTACTCCTTGTGACACCTTCTTTGACTAGCAACCACTTCCCTAGTTTTTGAAATGTGGGATACGTTCTCAAACGTCAGAGAAGAGAAAAAGAAACTGTCTTTAACAGGGAGGGGTTTGAGAGGAGGCAAAGCTGGTTATGCGCAAGTTCTGGCCAGTGTAGAGCTGTATCTTCACAGAGCCAACCATGAAAACATCTTCACCTTTTAAAAGAAGAGCTGGTAGCTTTTTACCCTAAGCTGTGTGATGTCACCAGGTTGGCAGCTTTGGGAAAGTTTCAGCCTTTCTTTCTTATAAAACGGGATTTTTGAGTTAGATGATATTTAGAGCCCTTTTAGTCCTCAGATATAGCAAGATAAAAAAATTATCAGGGTCAATAAAATATTCTAGAAAGCAGAGAGTTATTTAGTTTTTAAAAACAATGATGACAACCCACTCTCCTTCCCCATTGCCAGTTTAAGCTGTTTTTCCTAACCCTCCGTTCTCTAAATAAATTGTAGTAGATAGGATGTTAACCTAGGCAATCTGATTGGCTGGGTGTACAGATATTCCTTGTCTCCATACTAATAATTTGCATAAGGATAACCTGAGAAACTTCCTAAAAATCACAGTCTCAGAGTGTATAACTCTAAAGATTCAGGTTTAGTAGGTTGAGGGATGGGACCAGGAATCTGCCTTTTAAAGACATTCAGGAGATTCTGATGATGGAATAATGTGTTATGCGTTACTGAAAGTTACAACATTCTCAAAGGAGAGGGGCAATCTTTCTGTGGGTTGCCAGAGGATATTCAGCTAATATGGAGAAGGAGAATCCATCCTTTAACAGAGCATCTTTGCTTAAGAATCTCTGAGACTGATGCTGCAGGTATAAAATCTATAGTGTTTCTCGTGTGGTTGAAGTTGAGTCTGCCAAATGTTATCAGCAGTTTCAACTTAAAGCAACAAACAAACTTACCAGAAGAATATTATTTGATAGGAAAGCAGCTCAAGTATGCAACCAATTAGTAGAAAATAAGGGTATTAATTGGAGGAGCATGGAAATAAGAAAGAGTTCTTATTAAATTTCTAAAATGTGCTGGCACACATTTCCACCTTTAATTTTTTTATAGCAATCTATGAGCAAAGAATTAGTCTTATTTTGCAAATAAAGAACCTGAGGCTGATAGGACCTGTAGTTCTCAGTCTGAACTCATTTCAGAGTCAATTACAAGATGAGTAGGAGGCTTTACAAAAATTACCTGTGGCTGCCCCATACCTCCAGAGATGGCAATATTATTGGTTGGGGATTGATACCTCTAAAAGTGCCCTAGAAATGCTCCTGTGAATGCAGAGGTGAGCACCATGGATACTGGCCAAGTTCATAGGATTAAAATGATTCCTAAATCACAATGCACCTCCTTTGATTCACAATATGCTGCCTTAGATTTACTCTGGGAACAACTCATGGTCTGGCTGAACCTCCCAGGCAGGATTATTGTCCATAGCTCTAACTTTGTTAGAAACGTGTTCGGACCATAGAAAAGATCTTAGAGGGAAATTTTTTCCCCAGTGTAACTGACATTATTATTTCTGTGATCTGAGGGATCTGACCTGAGAGGTCAATATTATAGTTAGGATCATACTTTCAATGAGGAAACAGGTCTTGGGAGTTTTTAATTTTCTCATAGTTCAAGGACAAAATTTGTAACTAAACCCAGGATCGGAGAATCTTTACAGTACATCACTTTGGAACATCCCACTCTTTTTATCTCAGGAGTTTCCTCAATTGATCTTCAGTTTCTAATTAATGACACTTTTACTCTTCTAGGCAGTAAAAAATTATTTTCAAAGACCTTTTTGAAAAATAAAAGCTTTCACTATATTAATTGAATCCATGCTGAGGTCATTTAACATTCTGGAAGTCTTAGCTTTCATGACTGCTAAACAGAAGCAATGACATCAAACATATTTAGAGATGTCATGGTGATAAATAATTTTAAATGTTTTTGGAAAAGCATTCTGTTTTACCAAGAGAGAAAAACTCCATCTAGATCACATATTAACACCATGCCATTACCTTATTATTAATTTCAAATAAGTAATTAACTTAGCAAATTTTACTTTATTTAAAAATTAGAAGCCTGGCATGGTAGAGCACGCTTGTAATCCCTGCATTTGGGAGGCTGAGACGGGAGGATCCGAGTTCGCGGACAGCCTCAGCTACGTAGTGAGACCCTTTGTAACTCAGTGAGACCCTGTTTCAAAATAAAGAATAAAAGCCGGGCGTGGTGGCACACGCTTGTAATCCCCGCACTTGGGAGGCAGAGACAGGAGGATCGCGCAGGTTCGAAGCCAGCCACGCGTGCTGGCTTAGGAGACCTTGTTTCCAAATTTTAAAAATGTAAAAATAGGTCTGGGAGTGTAGCCCAGAGGTAGAAGGGCTTCCAGGAACCCCAGTACCACCAAAATAAAAATAAATAAATAAATAAATAAATAAATAATAAAAAATAAGACTGGGTATGTAGCTCAGAGATAGAATGCTCCTGGGTTCCATCCCCAGTACTGCAAAATAAATAAGTAAAATAAATAAATAAATAAAATAAAAAATAAAAAATAGGATTATAAAATAGTAACACTAGCTTTCTCTTTCTCTTTTTTCCTTATGGTACTGAGGATTGAACCCAGGAGAGCTCTACCACTGAACTATATTCCCAGACCTTTCTACTTTTGATTTTGAGATAACACTTTGCTAGGTTGCCTAAGGTGAACTTGAACTTGTGATCCTCCTGCCTCAGCCTCCCAAGTTTCTGGGATTACAGGCATATGCCATCATACCTGGAAACACTAAACTTTCATTTATATAACATTATACAATTTTCTTGGTAGGTTCCTAGTTTCTTCTTAATGTATTTTATCCCTATGTAATGGCATTTGTGTAGGGAAAGGTGACTGAAGTTTTCAGGTAGGAGGCGAGATAAGGGCATTTCAAATGGATGGGACAATATAGTAAAGGACTGGGACTAGGACAGTGGTTAGAATGGCAAGGACATGAAGCTAGAAAGTCAGCAGGGGTGGTCTATAAAGGATATCATGTATCAAACATTTCTTCTAGACCTGCAATGTCCAATACAGTAGTAATTAGTAGCATGCAGCTATTGAGCATTGGAAAAGTGGGAAGACAAATATGCTATAAGGGTAAGACACATTGCTTTTCAAAGGCTAATATTAACATAGCCTTTCCACTATAATCAACCATAAAACTGGATGCAATATGTGAGGCGATTGTTTTTAGGCAATTCGATCTTAGAGAAGAAAGCTTATGAGACACATCTGCAATTACCCAACACTGTGCTTAGAGATAATTTCCTTGCTGGGATGCAGGGGATTATAGTCTGAGCAAAACAGGGTGATTCAATTGAGTTGAATAGATCAAGTTTGGAATAGTTGAAATGGCTGGAATCCTTGAGTCAGTGCATCAGAAATGAGAAAACTTTCCAGGTAGGGGGTCGAGGAGTCTGTGTTGAAGTCATTTGTGTTAATGGCTGAGGACTAGGTTATTCATGTGCAGGGTAAGACCACCTAAAACTTATTAGAGAATAAGTAGTATAGAATTAAAATCTGAATAGACTGGGGATAACAGTGCTGAGAAAGGACACGCAAAACAATATTGCTGCTTCAACCCTGCCAGAGAGGAGAGATCGCAACACTTTGCTAATACCCTTGGAAGTCAGAAAAGAACATCGAGAATAAGATCAGATCTGGACTTGTCCTCACAAAGCCCAAAGCCAAACCCCCTAAATCTTCAGGAAAGATAAAGATTGTAGGACACTCTTCTACTTAGATTTGGCCACAAATTGCAGCCCTCTCTCATCTGATCCATTTGACAAGTACAGCCTCAACTCAAGAGTCTGATGGAACTGACGAAATCAGCTATCATGCCTGTTGAAAACATAGGACAAATACTCTGTGATACTAGTACAGGCAAATATTTTTTTGGATAAGACTCCAAAGGTACAGGCAACAGGTCAAAAATAGACAAATGAGATTACATCAAACTAAAAAGCTTCTTCATGGTCAAGGAAGCAATCAGTGGAGTGAAGAGACAACGTATAAGATGGGAGAAAATGCTTGTAAACTCATTTTACATGGGATTAATATCCAGAATATGTCCACACTACATAGCAAAAAATTAAAAAATAGTTCATCTTTAATTTGGTTGGAAGGATAGTTTAATAACGATGTTTCTCAAAACAGAATGTCTTTTTTCATTTTTGCATTATATACTAATTTATATTTGAAATTTAACTGGAGTTTAATTCTAACATCAGAACGCAGCTATTAAGGGAGTTTATATTGCTGGGTTTGGCAGCACATGCTTGTAATCCCAATACTTGGGAAGCTGAGTCAGGAGGATCTGGTTTTGCAGCCAGCCTCAGCTATTTGTTGAGGCCCTCTGCAACTTAGTAAGACCTTGTTTCAATATAAAAAGAATAAAAAATAGGGCTGGATGTGTAGCTCTACCCAGGTGGCCCCTGTACCAAATGCACACACACAAAAAAGAGTTTACATTATTGTTGTTTTGTGATGGTAGAGATTTCTGTTTAAGATTTTTCTTTTTGTGGTGATTCAACAAGAGGTGGATTCATTTTATATTCTGAATAAGGGTGGACAGCCGGGCGTGGTGGCGCACGCTTGTAATCCCCGCAATTGGGAGACTGAGACAGGAGGATTGCATGGGTTGGAAGCCAGCCTCAGCTACTTAGTGAGGCTCTCAGCAACTTAGTGAGACCCTGTTTCCAAATAAAATATAACATAGGTCTAGGGAGTATAGCCCGGAGGTAGAAAGCCCCTGGGTTCCACCCCCAGTACCACCAAAAAAAAAAAAAAAAAAAAATAGTGGTAATTTTCTTAAGTACAAAAGTAGCCCAGAATATGAAAGCCTCATTTACCGATTGCTTTGGTGACATATACTTACAGAATTTGTAGTGAGAAAGCCCAAGTTTATTATAATCAATTATTACAGATCTGCTGTATATAAGGTGTACTGAAAGCTGTGGCCTATGTAAACATCACAGATACAGGTTCTGCTGTCTGTGATCTCTCAGTGTGGGGCGTGTGCAGAACAGATAAACACTGAAGCTGGGCGAAACATTGGGAAACAGCTGTTTAGCAATAGCATCACTTTTATTCATTTTATATCTTTTAGACACACTCGGTCTAATCTTAAAATCATGTATCTTAATGTGCCTGAACTGTGTAAAAAATTGATAAGCTGCCTTTTGTAATGAGGAAAAGTGCAAACCTAAAACGAACCTAAGGGTGAGCGTTGTGGTGCCCGCCCGGAATCTCAGCTACTCTGGGAGCTGAGACAGAAGGATTGCCAGTTTGGGGCCAGCCTGGGAAACTTAGGGAGACCTTGCTTCAAAATAACAATAAGAATGGGCTAGAGATGTGGCTCTGTGGTAGGGCATCCCTGGATTGACTCCTCAGTGCCACTAAATAAAAATAAAAATAATATATCCTGCTGAAAAATATTCTCAAATAAGGATCTCTTCTGTGGCCTCTTTGAATTCTTCTACATACTTAATTTTTTCTTTTTTTTTTAACCATGGTCTTAATTTTGGTGGAAGGATAGTTTAGAATACAAGGTTTAGGAGAAAAGATTATTCTCCTTATTTTAAACACCCAGTAGGGCTGGCGAATGAGGCTATTTTTGCCTTCACGGGCAGTGGGATTGTGTGCCACAAATTCCCAGGGCTGCGGAAGGAGCATGCTGTCCCCAGGTTCTACCACTTTGGTGCTGAGAGCTCAGAGGGAATATAAATGACTTAGATGTTGAATCTCAGTCTATTTTTCAGCTTTCATGCTCATGAAAAGGCTGTGGATTTGTGGCGTAAAAGAGAGAAGATGATTTTACTTTGTTGGAAGCACTTAGGCATCTGCTCCTTACTCTGAATAGATTCTGATTTATGGGCCTGTACACACTTGATAACTAGAAAACCAACCAGCGCTGTAATATTTTGAAATTCTATTCTCTCTTTGCTTTAGGGAGCTGCAGAACCTAGGAAGTGACTAATGATATTGCACGAGATAGATTAACTTAATCCTTTCATCATCAATTTTTGTTTGTGACTACTTGGTAACAACCATAAAAATAGAGACTAAGTGCTCATTGCTTGGAGCAGTTCGGTTTTCCTGCCGAAAAGCAGCAAGATGCAGCTCTGGGCCATAATGGCAAGAATTCCTGTGTCCTATGTGAGCATCACGATGATTCAGCAATTCAGCCTTATGCAGTGGAAGCAAAAAAGAAGAAAAGTAGAAGATTTGGACTTTGACTTAGTCTAGTGTGGGTTAGGGGTACTCCTTAACCAAGCAGATTAAAGCTTTAATAGAGCGCCTTTAAAGAGAGCTACATGACACTTGAAGAATGTTTTTTTTTTTTTTTTGACATGGTCAGTACTGTTTTATCTTGACAGTAGTAAGTCTTACAGAGACTTTCTTTTTTCTTGTCTTAAATCCTTCATCTCTCTTTCTCAGAAAAGGATGTTTATTTTCTTCCATGTTGATGATCCTAATGATTCCTTATGAAGCTCTGCAGAATCTTATTCCTACTTTAGATTTATTTTACTAGTTTTTCCCAAATCTTGTGTTTTGTAATGTCTAAAAGAAGCAGTGTTTGTACCATATCATTTCTTTTCTCATCAGAGTATCCACTGTTTCTTCCATTTTTTTTTTATCCATTTATCATTTTTTTTGGTCTCATTCTTTGCTTTCCCATTCTGAAGAGGTGCATGTGAGCTTTCTTTACTTAGACTATAATTTAAGTCTGATTTCATAAGCTGATCACTATGGGGCCAGATGACAGAAGAACCTCTCAAAAGGGCACACTTAATACAGGAAATGAGGTTAATGATTCAGTAGGCGAAACTCTTACTTGTGACTCACAATACCACCTAATAAAATGCTATGTTCACAGTGGAGATTTAGCAAATGTTTGTGAACTGATTACTGTACCACTGATAAACCCCGAGCGTAAGGAAAATGTCATGTGGAAATCATCTATTTCAGTTCTAAAGATGAGAAAAAGAGGTGCCAAGAAATTAAATAACATGCTCGAAACAGTATGCCAAGGACCTCATAGTCAAAACATTCCTGTTAAGGGCTCTATTTTATGTTTTTGCATGTTTGCTTTTGGAGTTCATCTTTCTTACCTTCTAAAAATTTATATCATGTCTCTATATAGACTTGCCTTTGCAAGCCATCTTAGGTGGTTTTTAGAACAAGGCAGTAAAAAAGAATACATACTGATCAGGCATTAAAACTTTCTATTCAGTCTCAGTAAAATGGAGAAAGAGGGAGCGAGAGAGGTGGGATCCAGAGAAAGACACACCAAGTGCCGTGTGCATGCATGTTTGTATTGCTTCGAACCTCACTATTGTGTATAATTACAATAAAAGTATATTTTTAAAACCCCTTAATTTAGAAATATGTCTTTGCCATAGTACCAAGCTGAAGATAACACAAATTGGAGGCCAGGTTTCAGGTAGTTGGTCAGAAAGGACGTGGTAATCTGTGACAACTTGTTTCGTCTATCAGACACAGAACTGAATCTGCTGTCAGGCCGTCCTTTCAATCAAGCTGACAGCCTCGGAGAAGCAATTCATTCTTGAAACATACTCTCTGATTGACCTTGTGTGGTTCAGCAGTGAGTGGATCTTAAATTTTTAGATCAAGGACGTCACGAGAATGCAGGTGTATATGTACCCACAACATTTTGCATACAAGTGCAGCAAGTTGATAAATGTCCCTCAGTCTATTTGTTGACTCTCCATGGCACTGTGAGCTATAGAACAAGAAGCTCTGGTTTAGAGAACTAATACATGTATCTACCCTGAAAAGTTCACTTGTCTTCATGGTTTATTTTTCAATCATGTCATCACATTTTTGAATCTCTTTTATTAAATATTACTGGGAAAATATTTCTTTTAAGGTAGAGACCAAGTTTTATAAATTTGTCTTTCTATAGATTTCATTTTCATGATAGAATTTAGAGATCTTATTTGGGGTATAATTCTTAAAGTTATACTTCTATCATCAAAGACTCATGATGAGCCGGGCGTGGTGGTGCACGCTTGTAATCCCCGTGCTTGGGAGGTGGAGACAGGAGGATTGCGCAGGTTCCAAACCAGCCTCAGCTACTTGGTGAGGCTCTCAGCAACTTAATGAGACCCTGTTTCCAAGTAAAATATAAAATGGGTCTGGGAGTATAGCCCGGAGGTAGAAAGCCTCTGGGTTCCACCCCAAGTACCACCAAAAAAAAAAAAAAAAAAAAGACTCATGATGATCATTTGAATTCTTTCCAGTTCCAGAAATAAGAATTAGAAAAATTTCTAAAAAGAGAAATGGTCTCTACCAGGAGACAGTAAACCAAGACAAGAGAGACAAGTGGATCCTGCTACCTGATTTTGTAAATAAAATGTGGTTGGAACTCAGCTTCTTGTGTTTGGTCTGGCCTATGACTGCTTTTATTCTACAAAGACAGAGCTAAGTAGTTGAGACAGAGAGAGGCCATACGGCAACAAAACCTAAAATAGTTATATTTTTGGTCCCTTACACAAAAAGTTTACCTACCCCTGTCTAACATCATTATAATCCAAAATTTCTCAACCTCAGCACTATTAACATTTTGGGCCCTCCCATCTTTCTTGCAGTGGGCGGGGCTCTCTTGTAGGATGGTTGGTAGAATCCCTGGCTCCTCTACCAATTAGATGCCAGAAGAACTCCCCCATCCTAATCGAAAAGACCTCCAGCAATCCCCGAATGTTGTATCCCATAGGTTCCCTGTGGCTGAGGAGAGAGGAGACCATGCCGCTCCATGCTTTAAGGATCTCTCTACCATTACAAAAAATTCCACTAGAACATTCTTTCTTTCAAAGGAAAAATATTTTCTGCTCTGATATCATTTCTCTTTCGGCCTTAAAAAGGCAAAATAAATGCATTGCTTGAATAAACATACCTTCAAAAAGTTTATACCTATTAAGAAATTATCCCTTCCCTCCTTAGTAAGTGCTGCTGTTACTTCAAACCCAGATAAATGACATAGTTTGGATTTTTTTTTTTTTTAACCATAGAAAAAGTAGCAGTTGCATAAATGCAAGCTAGGATCCCTATAAGCAGGTTCTTCCTCTGGTTTAACTTGAGACCAGTGTGTAGAACTGTCTTCATTAAGAAAGTTAGTGGATGAGAAGGGTTTATAGCACAGAAGCATTACTGTCTGGAAATGGGAATGCTTCCCTTTCTAAACTCTACAATGGTTTCCCTATGAGTAGCGCCTTAGCAATATAATTATATTGCAATTGCTTTTCACATTTCATCTTAATGACTAAAGCTTATAAATATAAAATCCCGAATGTCTCCTCTTCTATGTTCTTTTAAAACAAAGCAATTACTTAAGAAGAGAGACTAAGTAAAAAAGATTTTTCTCAAAAGCTACCATCTAAGAAAAAAAAATGGTGTGCTTATTTTTAGATAGGTTGATAGAATTATAATTTTAGCCATCTAGAGAAGATTGCCGAATCTAGTGGTACTTGCACTTTCTGATCCAAATAGGCATTATCTTTAATTGATTTTAGGTGTCGTGTCGAAACCAGGCAGGGAACATTTAGCCCCTCCACAGAGTCTAAACTGAGGTAATGATGGTTATTCAGAGAAAATGAAAGTATTTCAAAAGAACTGACGTGATCTATCACTGCCAGTATATTAAAAAGGAAAACCCACATGCAGATGCTTGAGGAAAATGTATTTTAGAGATCCGAAATAGGTGTATTATTTAGAAGAGTGAGAAATGAATAAAATAAATTCATTAACTCCTCGGCTATAACGATGTGTACTTATCCTTCCCGGGTTTTACCTGATGAGGTAAATATGACCTAATGTTCTAGACGCTTGTTCCATACGTGCGCCACTGGTGACATTGCCATGGCGCCCAGCAAAATATTGTTTCTTTGGCTCCGCTCCTGTTATCTTTGCCATTATGCAATCTTAATTTTCAGAGAGTTTGAATAAAGCAGAGTTTAGTCAAGTTACTGTAAAACAATCTCATGAATCATTTGCCTTTCTATTTAAGATTTTTTTTTGTCAGGAGAGGTATGTTTCTTTCTTATGTGGTTATAAAAAAAACTCTTAAAGTGTCAGAAAAGCAAACATTCCCATCATGTTTTCTCTAACGTGAACCCCAAAGTGATCAAAATTCCTTAGGACATAAGAGTTGGAAACATGTCCTGTTTTCTTTGTTGTGTCTTCAGTGATACAAGGTGGTCTCTCTTTTCCTTTTGTTTAACAATCAAATTTCCCTTGCCGGAAACTATTACTAGTTTCATACTTGGGTTGATAGTCACTCTGACCTTTTTACAACAAAGAGAAAAATCAATTCAAACCCACAAACCAGTGCTTTTATTTTGAAGAAAAACAAATCCTTTGTTTCCATGAAAG
Organism: Muscardinus avellanarius; assembly: GCF_963383645.1. Taxonomy (NCBI): domain Eukaryota; kingdom Metazoa; phylum Chordata; class Mammalia; order Rodentia; family Gliridae; genus Muscardinus; species Muscardinus avellanarius. Next base: position 167,616,158 of record NC_137787.1, read on the forward strand.
AGAGGGGGAAAAAAAAAAAGAAAAAGGAAAAGAAAAACGAAAGAAACCATAGCAAACAAATGTTTTGTGATTCATAATCGCATGCTATTCGCAGTTATGGTCGTAATTATCCTATTACATGTGGCTTCTCCTGGATCTTCTTTTTAGGCTGTTTTATGGGTGTCATTTTATTTATTTTTGCTTTGATTATTTTAGAATTAGTATAACATATAGTATTTCTGGGTACATTAGGTACCGTCAAGCCCAATCTTGTCAATTTCCACATCCATTTTATATAAAAACTCTCCACAGATCAGATGAAATCACGTGGCAAATATGGTTGCCTGCAGAAAATTCCACCATTGCATTTATTAATTTCATCAAAAATACTTGGATCCTCATTATTTGGCAGGGATAGTACTTTCACATTATTTTATTCTTAGGTTGATTCTGTAGTGTCAGTGTATTCATTCCCCATTTTACAGAGTAGAAAACTGAGGCCGTAGGAAGGGGGGGTTAACCTAAATTATAAGCTAATAAAAATAACTCTCTGATTTGATAATTTTCTGCAAAATAACATTTGTTTGTTGAGGTTGCATTTGTTGCATCTGGATACGTGATGAAAATAATGACTTGTAGTGTTTCCTGACTGAATCACCGTGAGGGAAAGCCTTAACAGGAAGGAAACTGGCTGTGTTTCAGAGCAGGAGCACAAATTTCCCAATTCTTGGACTATATATTTTTTAGATTGCAATTGCCTGGAAAGTGAAATGTTTAGTCAATCAAACTAATTTTTGATGTGACATTGTTGTGGTTTTGGCTAATCTTTTTTGTGTAGATGGTACTAGAGATTGAACCCAGGGGCTTTCTACCTCTGAGCTACACCCCAAGCCTTATTTTTTATTTTATTTTTGAAACAGGGTCTCCTGAGTGATGAAAGTCTCACTACTTGCTAAGGCTGTCCTCCAATCTGCAATTCTCCTGTTTCAGCCTCCCAAGTACTGGGATTATAGGTATGTGCCACCATGTCTGACTTGGCTAATCTTTTGAGGGATGTGTGGCCTTAGGCTTGCTTTTTCTCAGCACTGAAGTTCTCCCATCCCCTTTCCTTGTCCCGTCTCTATGTAACAGATTAAGAGATTAGTTATGTATGTGGCATTTTACTTTATTTTGAATAAACTGCATTTGTTTCTTTAAAAAATTAAGTTTAATTTTTATTCCTTTATTGTGATAAAGGACATATAATGTTAAATTTACCATCTTAAGTGTATAATTCAGCACTCTTAATTGCATTTCCAATGTTGTACAACCATCACAACTATCCAGTTCCAGAACTTTCTTATCGTCTCAAGCAGAAACTCTGCACCCATTGCTCAATAGCTCCTCATCCATCTTTACCGGAGCACCTGATAACCTCTACTCTATTTTTGTCATGAATTTGCCTATCTTAGGTACCTCACCTAACTGGAATTATACAATATTGGTCCTTTTGGTGTCTGGTTATTTTAAAATGTTTTCAAGGTTCATATATGTTATACCATGTACTATAATTCTATTCATTATTTATGTAGATAAATTTTTTTATTCATCTGTTGATAGATATTTGGGTTGTTGCTACATTTTGGCTATGGTTAATAATGACACAATGAATATTGGTATTCAAGTATCTAAGTTCCTACTTTTAATTCATTGGGGTATATTATCTAGAAGTGTAATGTTGAATCATATGGTAATTCTTTTTTTTTTTTTTGGTGGTACTGGGGTTCCTGGAAGCCCTTCTACCTCCGGGCTACACTCCCAGACCTATTTTTACATTTTATTTGGAAACGAGGTCTCCTAAGCCAGCGTGCGCGGCTGGCTTTGAACCTGCGCGATCCTCCTGTCTCAGCCTCCCAAGCGCGGGGATTACAAGCGTGCGCCACCACGCCCGGCTCTCATATGGTAATTCTATGCTTAATTTTTGAAAGGAGTCTACACTGGTTTTTATAGCATCTGTGCCATCTTATATTCCTATTGACAATGAACAGGGTTTCAATTTCTCCACATTCTTTCTTTTTTTTTTAATTTTTAATTGGTGCACTGTATTCATACATCATAGTGGGATACATACTTTTGTAGACATACATGCACACATTGCCCAGTCAGCCCCCACCCGATCCCCACCCCATTCTCTCCCTATCCCTCCCTCCCATGCTTGGCTTAGTGATTGACATCTAGTATTATAGCAATTTATCAAAAATTAAAAATGATAATCTCACATAACAGTTTCATTTGTCTGATACCAAGCTTTTGATGACTTAAAGATAACATTTCAATATTTCTTTTTGCTTTCTTTCTTACCAGAGAATCTATTTTTTCTATTTTTTAGGTGAAACTATCATATATTTATATATTTATTTTTCAGAAAAAAAATCTATCCTAATATGGAATATGGACTCTAGGTACCCACAACGATCTTGAAAAAGAACAAAGCTAGAAGATGTATATTTTCTGAGTTCAAACCATATAAAGCTACAATAATTGAAACAGTGTAGTACTATTCTAAAGGCAGATATATAAACCATTGGAGTTAAATAAAAGCCTAGAGCTAAATTCTTCCCTATATTGTCAAGTTATTTTTGACAAGGTTTCCACGAACATTTGGTGGTGGGAATAATAATCTTTTAACTAAATATTGTTGAAAAATAATACTTACATGGAAAAGAATAAAATTGGACCCTTACCTAATCCCATATACAAATATTAACTCAAAATAGATAAAAGACCTAAATATAAATCTTAAGACTATAAACTTTTAGGAGAAAATCTGGGTCATAAAACCTCACAACATTGAAATGGGCAGTGATTTCTTGGTTATGATTTCAATGGCACAGGCAACAGAAGAGTATACAAACTCCCTAAAAAATAAAAAACATATTGTATATCCAAAGACAATGTAAACAGAGTTAACAGTTACTAATTGAATGGGATAAAATATTTCCAAATGCTATATCTGAAGGTATATTAATATTCCAACTAGAAATCCTAAAAATTAACAACAATAAAGGCAAACAATACCCTTTAGAGATAGGTAAAAGACTAACATAAATAATGAATCTCCACAGATAACCAATCTTAGTTGTCTGTTGGATGGAAAATCTTGTTTCTCTAGTTCTGATGTGTGTTACCTATTTCTTCTTTGTAGTTAATCTCTTTGAGTATTTTCTCTAGTGCTGGTTTTGAAGACATAAATTCCTTCAGTTTCTGTTTGTCATGGAAGCTTCTTATTTCTCCATCTAATTTGATAGAAAGATTTGCTGGGTAGGAAATTTTTGGCTGGAAGTTGTTTTCTTTCAAAATTGGGAATATGTTACTCCAAGCCCTTCTGGCTCTCATAACTTGGTTTGGGAAGTCTGGAGTGATTCTAATTGGTTTGCCTCTGAATGTCACTTGGCCCTTTGCTTTTGTTGCCTTTAAGATTCTCTGCTTGGCTTCCACATTGGTCATTTTGACAATTTTGTGGCGTGGGGTCCTCTTCTCCGATCCTGTCTAAAGGGAGTTCTATACGTTTCTGGACCTGCGTATCGACCTCTTGCTCTATGTCTGGAAAATTTTCTGCTATTACTTCCTTGAAGAGATTGTTGATCCCTTTGGTTTCACTTTCTTTTCCCTCCTCTATTCCAATTATTCTTAGGTTAGCTCTCTTAAAATGGGCCCATATTTCTTCAATATCAGATTCCTGCTGTCGGATATTTTTTTCTAGATTAGAAACTATGCGTTCATTTTTGGAATGATCATCTTCTAAGAGCGAGATTCTGTTCTCCATGTGTTCTAATCGGTTGTTTGTGCTTTGAATTGAGGCCTTTACTTCATTAATTGCATCCTTTATCTCTTTTGGCTCTCTCTGAGTTCTTTTCGAAGTACCTCTATTATTTCTACAGTTATTTTCCTGATTTGATCTTCTAGAAATCTCTGATTTTCTGTTTTATCGGGTTCTGATGTTGTGGGGTTGTGAGCATTCATTGCTCCAGTATTATTCCTCTTTCCCATGATTTCAGAAGTTTGTGCCTTCTCTGGGTTCTTCCCTTGGGTCACTATGACTTCACTTAAGGTGCTCTGGATCTCGAGTCAGGAGTATCTCAGACCCCACTACTCCTTTACTGGGTTGTATCACAGAGTCTCCGACCCAGAGAGTCGATAGAGGCTGCTTTAGACTGTGGGGGGTGCCAGGTTGCACGTTCTCCTATGGTGTGATATCACTGCCACCGCCCCTCTCCCACTGGGTCAAGTCCCAGTGAATACAGTACTGGGATTTCTTTGCTGTGGCCCACAATTTGACTCACTGTTCTTGAGTACGCAGATGTAGCTCTACTGAATTCGGCGAATTTGGTGCTGTTGCCGCCAGTGGCAATATGGCGCCACTGCTACGCCCTCGGCTATGGGGCTGGCGTTTTTTTTTTCTTGGTTTTGATTTCCACTCTGAATCCCTGCAGCGTGTGCTGAGCTCAGCCACTGGAAGCTTTAGATGCCCTCTGCGCCGAGAAATCCTGCCTGGCTGTTCCGCAGCGGCTCCCCTCGGCTTGCTGTGGCCGTCCCGTGAATTTGCCGGTGCCGCCGGCAGTATGGCGCTGCTGCCGCATCCTCGGGCGTGAAGCCGCGTCCTCAGGCGTGAGGATCTCCTCTTTGGCTCTGTTCTCAGTCTGCTTTCTCTCTGGAGCCTGGTGATTTTTTTTGTTTCTCTGGTGATGTTGTTTTCTGGCTATGAAAGGCGCTGATTTTGTGGTAATGGAGATTGGTTGTTAGCGGGGCTCTTAAGCCCCGCTTTCCTCGGTCGCCGTCTTCCCGGAAGTCTCTCTCCACATTCTTAACAACACTTATTTTCTGATATTTTATCTTTTAATAATAGTCATCCTAATGGATATTTCTATATATTTTAATAAAATGTTTTCTATGAATTAGAAATAAGACATATCCACATAAAGCCGGGCATGGTGGGGCACACTTATAATCTCTGCATTTGGAAGGCTGAGACTGGAGGATTGTGGTTCGCAGACATCCTCAGCTACTTAGTGTGAGGCCCTTTGCAACTCAGTGAGACCCTGTTTCAAAATAAAGAATTAAAAAAAAATAGGGCTGGGGTGTGGCTTGGAGGTAGAATGTCCTTGGGTTTCATCCCAGACCCGCAAAAAAATTATATATATATATAATTATAATTATATATAAATTATATAATTATATATAATATATAATATATAATATATAAATATATACATTTATATATATTTATATATTATATATTATATTATATATTATATTATATATTATATAATTATAAATATATAAAATTATAAATATATATAATATATATATATATCTCCACATAGTTTCAGACCCATTTGTTTTAAATAGTGCAATCTCCCAATTTGAATCTTTTATTTCTCAGTATATTCTAAAGACTTATCATTGGTAGAATTTTTTGGGCGAGTACACAATTTGAAACACTTTTTCTAATAGTACTCTTTATAGTAAAATACAGCACCCAGAAATTAATTTATATAGTTTATAACAATCTAATCTTTGTCTGGGCCCAGGTACTAGGTGGAACTATACATGCTGTTAAAACACTTTCTGAGAAAAAAAAATAGCATGGCATTTGCAGGGTAAAAATTCCGGGGTGAATCAGAGACACACAGACTGCTGATTTTTTTCAGGTGAATCACACCTTCCTTTTCTTCTGCTTAAAATACAAACCAGATATGGAAGAGCCTGAAAACAATTGCCAACAGCTGTCACAATTATGCACAGACTTATGACCAAGAATATAATCCATCGTCACCCTGTTGGCAGGGGCAGTCATTGAATCAGGAAATGGGGGAGAGGCTAGCCGGAAGTTGCCACTTTCTCCTCCTCCTTCCCTTCCAGCTGATGAAATTGGCTAATGGGGAAAATAAAACTATGCATTTGGTGAAATGTTCAAAGAAAACCAAGCTCAAAAGTGATTATTTTTTTTCTCATTATATCTAGGCTTTAGGAAATTATGTTCTCCTAAATGTTCTGGGCCTAACAATAACCATGGTGTTTTCATCCTACTGTGAATTTTTAAAAAATGAAGTTTTTAGCAGAAAAATGTCCATGGTTTTCCTCTTTTTAAAATCTAAATTGTTTTGAAAAACACTTCTTTAAAAGTATTAAAAAGTTGGAGTGAAAATACTTTCTCGTCTGACCCACCTGCAAGAGGATATTAAATGCTTGGGTGGATAGTTCTGTCTTAATAGATACTGGGCTGAGGTTGGCTTATATTTAGAGAATATGCAACCTATCTATTACTCATGTTCTTGATATTTCTTTTTTTGTGGTAGTGAGGATTGAACCTAGGGGCATTCTATCTCCGAGTTATACCCCTACTCCTATTTTTCACTATTTTGACACAAGGTCTCACTAAGTTTCAGAAGGTCTCACTGAATAGCTGAGGCTGGCCGCAAACCTGCGACCCTCCTGTCTCAGCCTTCCAAGTACTGGGATTACAAGCATGAGCCACCATGCGTGGCATGTTTTTGATATTTCTAAAATATTATTTTCCCCATGTTAGCATGAAATCTGCAGTAGAGATAAAACTTTAAATTGTAGGATATATTAGCTTGCTTTCTCCAATAATTGAAAAATTATTAGACATTGTATAGATGATTTTACACTTATGATGGGATTATATCTTGAAACACCAATCGTAAATTTAAAATACTGTAATTTGAGAATGTGTGTAATGTATTTAACCTACTGAATGGCATTAGCTTAGCCTATCCTTAAACATGCTGTGTGTGTGTGTGTGTGTGTGTGTGTGTGTGTGCGTGCGTGCGTGTGTGTGTGTGTGTGTGTGTGTGACTGGATATTGAACCCAGGGCCTCAAGCATGCTAGGCAAATACTCTAACGCGGAGGTATATCCCTAACACTTTTTATTCTTTTATTTTAAGACAGGGTCTTTCTCAGTTTTCCAAGGCTATTCTCAAAGCTGAAATCCTCCTGCTTCACCCTTCCAAGTAGCTAAGATTATAGTTGTATGTCCATGCCTGGCCATACTTATGTTTTTAGGGTAAGAACACTAACATTAGCTTAGAGTTGGACAAAATCATCTAACATAAATCTTATTTTATAATAAAGTGTTGATTACCTCATGTGATTTATTAAATACACAACAGAGTGTAGTATGGGATTATGGCCCTCATGAGTGTGTGGCTGACTTGGCATTACAGCTTGCTGTGACCACCCAGAATCCCCAGAGTATATCATACTCTGTATTGCTAGTCTGGAAAAAAAATAAGAATTATAGATACAATTTCTCTAGGCATGATGGCACATGCCTATAACCTCAGTACTTGAGAGATTGAGACAGTAGAATTGCATGTTCAAAGCCACTTATCAAAATCCAGTTTCAAAATTAAAAATAATAATGCTGGAGGTATGGATCAGTGGTAGAGTATCCCTGGATTCAATCCCCAGCAACACTGAAAACAAACAAACAAAAAACCCAAAGTAGCTTCTACTGAATGAGTACTGCTTTTTTACAGTTGTAAGCCTCAAAATTGCAAGAAAATTGGGAATGGATCCATCATTTTATCTGGCTATAATACTCCTGGGTATCTTTCCAAATGGGTTGAAATCAGAAAATTATAGTAACATATGCACACCCATAGCATATGCATAACAACACAATTCACAATAGTTAAAATATGGAACCAACCTAGGTCTCCATCAACAGATGAACGGATTGCAAAATTATGGGAAATACACACAATAGAATTTTGCTCAGCAATAAAGAACAAAATCATGTCATTTGCAAGAAGATGGAAAGACCCGGAGAACATCATGTTATGTGAGATTAGCCAAGCACAGAAAGAGAAGGGACATATGTTTTCTCTAATATGCTCAAGCTAGGGAGTATTAGGGATACCAGAGGGACTCTGGATAATGAAGGGGAAACCTCAGCAAATCCAGAAGGAGGGGTAGAGAATGAAGAAGAAGGCTGAGGTTGATTAATGGAAAAGCTACATTCAAATATGTGTATACATGTGAATATAACATTGTTAACCTGGACACTCAGTATTGGGAGGGAGCCAAAAGGGGAAGCGGGGGTGGGGAGAAGGGAACCAAGTACTGTGTAAATATATGCCATTGTCAATGTGATCCACATTATGATATGAGGCTACAGTGCACTAATAAACAAAATTGCAAGTAGACCCATCATAAGTTGAGTATCTTCTGCATGTACTCATCAAGTAAATGCTTACTAGGATTTCAAACCCAATCTCAGCTAACACAAAGCTTGGCATGTGGTAATAGTGTATGTGGAGTAAAAAAACTTCTTAATTTAGGCCTAAAAGTTTAGGAAGGGATGATATTTTCCCACACTATAGTGTTAGTGGACAGTATTTAGGGGAGGTTCCAAAATCCAGTGTGATTCCTTAAGACTGGAGAGAAAGGACATGAAGAGGAGTTATCAATAGAGTCAAAGTGGATCCCACAAATATTTTCATCCTCTTTAAAATTCTTCAGCCCCATCCTCAAGAACCCAACTTTCCTTTTATGGTGAGGTGCATGTGCTCCCCCTCTGCGCTCTCCTACCTGCAGTCCTCTGTCATGGCACCTGCTCTATTGCCCTCTAGGGAGGGTCTGGGCAGGGCAAAGCTAGGCCCTTGGAGTAGCAGCACCTCTCCTCTGGGACATTCAACTGCAAGTCTTCTCGGCTCAGTGGCGAATGGGATTCATGTTGAGGTGGGTGGACGTGTTAAACACATCTGAGAGTGGATCCATCAGTCATTATTACTGGAGACATCAAATATTGTGTCTGAAATTATGGAACCAATATAGTTGTCTATCAGTCGGTGAATGGTAAAGAAAATGTGGTATGCACACAATGGAATTCTACTCGGTCACAAGGACGAACGAAATTATGTCATTTGAAGTAAAATGGATGGAACTAAAGAATATTATACTGAGATCAGCCAGTCTCAGAAAGTCAACGGTTGCATGTTTTCGCACATATGCAGAAACTAGAGACAAATTAGGAAACACAGGGACTTTGGATGAAGGGAGAGACCAGTAGAATAGTGGAAGGGGCTTGGGGGGAGGAATGTGGGAGGGGAACAAGGAGGACTGAGGCAGGAAACAGTTCAAATAATACTTTGGCAATATATAAAAGTATTACTGCTGGCTTCGCTAGCTTATGGGGAGATGGGGGGAGCGGTGGGGTGTGGAGGAAAGGGCACTGAGAGCTGTGCACATACATGCTTGCATCACCTGTATCACCTTGAACCTCACTATGATGTATAATTGCAAAGCACAAATAAAAGTGTGTACATATATAGGTATATGTGTGTATATATATGTTGTGGCTAGCTTGAGCATTTTAGCATAGACACTGAACCCAAAGTGCTTAATGATTTTCTTTAGTTGGTGTGGAATATTTTTAAAAGACCAGGTATAAAGTGATGGAAAATGGACAGATGGAAATTTAGAGAGCCATTATAAAAAAAATCTATGTTTTTCAAGTTACAGTTTGGATATATTGGTAAATAAAAGTACTGATTCTTGAGAATCTTTTAAAATTTTCAGACATTTTGAGTTATCTATTTCTATTTCTGTTATCATTCCCTACTCCCAGCACTCTTAAAATTGCTTCCAGCTGGGTGAGGATTGAGCTGAATAACCATGTTCAGCCTTCCTTCCTTCCTTCCTTCCTTCCTTCCTTCCTTCCTTCCTTCCTTCCTTCCTTCCTTCCTTCCTAGAATATGGAAGCCAGGGATGGAACTAGGGATGGAACCCAGAGCCTCGTGCATGGTAAGCAAGTGTTCAACCACTGAGTTACATTTAGCTGTGCTCAGTTTTTAGAACAAGGTTTCTACTCCAGCCCTGCTCCTGTCTTACCCCCAAAGCCTTGGAGCCAGTCCATTTTCTGAAGGGGTGTATTTGGTGGTGTTGAAGGTAGGGAAGAAAATGCTTCAGCACTGGTGTTGAATGTTTTCTAGTGTTGAAAGAAAGCAATTCTTGAATTACAATGGCCTCTAGAGCTTGTGAGATTTATCATCTTCATATCTTCAAATATATTTTGTCTTGCTGAGATCTTGTTTTGGAATTCTTTGCAATTCAGTACTGTATCTCTATCAAGGTTGTTGGACATGATGCATTTCATTTCCTCTATTCTTGTATTCATGCGAATTTCCCAATTACCTTTGCACCACGGAGATCCAGGAGGCTGCCTGAGCAGAAGGATGCTCAGCTGAGAGCAGCAGGGGTCAAATAACAAACTTTCTGTCAAATTATCACAATATGCCCAGGTTATATGAAGAAGAATGTAACCCACAAATAAAAAATGCCTTTTGAGAAGTAATAACACGGAGGTATCATTTCATTTTGAATCCACTGCATTTTAGGTATATCTATTTGGAATATATATATATATATATATATATATATATATATATATATATATATATACACACATATATATACATATATATACACATATATACACATATATACATATATACATATATATATATATATATATATAGCTATATATAGCTAATAATGACTCCATCATCTATTTCCTTAGATGAGAGACACAGCTAGCCTGGCATGACCTATTTCTGTGGTGCTCATCCCATGCCAATCTGCTTTATGAGATGACTCTGATGGTAATAATCGTGATGGCTTAGATGCTCAGCCTCTCATCACCCACGATGCTAAAAGATTTATGTGTCTGTGTCATCCGGTCCTTTCAATAAATTATGCAGTAGATACTCATTGTACTCATTTTGCAGACGAGGAGACGGAGGCTCGGTGTGGTTAAGGAATGTGTTCATGATTAAGCATCTAGGGAGAAGTGGAGCTGGCCGTCCAACCTTGATGCCACAAGGTGACTTTACCTGACACCATTTACAAGACACACTATGTTGCAGCCTCCCATCCCTCTTTATGCTGTGTTTGCTTTATATGTGGTTTCAGAACAAAAAGTAAAATATACATAGGGCTGGGGGTGTAGCTCAGTGGTAGACTGCCTCTGGGTTCAGTCCCCAGTTTAAAAAAAAATAAAAGATGAGTGTGTCTAAATTTAAAAAATTAAAGACTCTGTAAATTCACTGACTCTTCAGTTTTTAATATTTGAAGTTTATGGGAGAGTTTTTACAAAAGACTTAGATATATATATATATATATATATATATATATATATATATATATTTTTTTTTTTTTAAGGATAATACGCTAACCGGGCATGGTCGTGCATGTTTGTAATCCCAGTACTTGGGAGGCTGAAACAGGAGGATCGCAGATTTGCCACCAGCCTCAGCTACTTAATGAGGTCCTCTGCAACTTTGGCCCTGTTTCAAAATAAAGAATAAAAAATAGGTCTGGATGTGTAGCTCAGAGGTAGGATGGCCCTGGTTTCAATCCCCAGTACTGCAAAAAAAAAAAAAATAGATAACCTAATAAAAAGTTAACCAAGCAACTTCACAGGGCTTTCTTTTTTATATACTCTTATTGGTGCATTATAGTCTCACATCATAATGTAATTCATAGTGATGGTGACACACATGCACACAGCACTTGGTGGGCTCTCTCCCAGCTCCCCCAGCTCCCCCTTCCCTATACAAGATATTGAGATTGGCACTGGTATTTTCATACATACACACAATGTCAGTGCAAGTGTTTCCTTCATCAATTTTCCTCTCATCCCCCTCATCACTTCTCATTAGCTATCTCCTTGGCTCTACTGGAGTTTCCCCTCCATTATTTGAAGTCTCTCTTATATCCCAGTTACTCCCTATCTTCCAAGATGAGAGAAACCATATGACCCTGTGTCTGTGATCATCATATGTCTGTGATGGACAATCTCGCTTAACATAATGTTCTCCAGGTCCTTCCATTTTTCTGCAAATGAAATAATTTTGTTCTTATTTATCGCTGAGTATAATTCTATTGCGTATATATTCCACACTACACCGAGATCCCAAGTAACCCCAATCAAAACGGCAATCATCAAGAAGTCAAGCAACAGCCGGATGTGGTGGCGAAAGCTTGTAATCCTAGTACTTGGGAGGCTGAGACAAGAGGATGGCAAATTTGCTGCCAGCCTCAGCTACTTAGTGAGGCCCTCTGCAATTTAGTGAGACCCTGTTTGAAAATAAAGAATAATAATAGGGCTAGGGCATGGTGTCACACTCTTGTAATCCCCGCGCTTAGGAGACGGAGACAGGAGGATCATGCAGGTTCACTGACTTAAGTGACCCTGTTTCCAAATAAAATATAAAAAATAGGTCTGGGAATGTAACCCAGAGGTAGAAGGGTTCCATCCCCAGTACCATTAAAAAAAAAAAAATAGGGCTAGGGGTATAGTTCAGAAGTAGAATTCCCTGTTTTTTTTTTTTATTTATTAATTTGTTTGCAGTACTGTGGGAAAATACAAGATATTGAGATTGGCATTGTTTTTTATTTTTGTTTTATTTTTATTTTTTTGCAGTACTCCCCATTACTGCAAAAAAAAAAAAATACTGGTGAGGACAGGGGAAATAGAAACTCTTCTACACTATTGGTGGGATTGGAAATTAGTACAACTGTTATGGAGATCAGTGTGAAGATTCCTCAGAAAACAGAAAATGGGTCCACCATGTGATCCAGCGATACCATTCCTCAGTATCTTTCAAGAGACTGAATCAGGATACTACGGTGATACACGCATATCCATGTTTACAACAGAGCAATTCATAATAGTCAAATTATGGGATCAACCCAGGTGCCCATCAACAGATGAATGGTTCACAGTACTTCCTCTGGAAGTAAATATAGTTTAAACTGAGACCTTTTTTTCAGCAAAGTACATGTAAACTGAGTTGTAAATTTAATAATTTCCATTTCCACTAGAATGAAGTCATATTAATTATAAATTTACTTTGGGTGAAGAGTACATTTGTTAAATTAGGGGGGAAAACTCAAGGGTGGAGAACACTGAAAGAAAAAAAAAAAACAGAAACAAATCTCACTCTCTCTTCATCTCCTTGTGCATAGCAGGATAAGGACCATCCTTGTTACTCTCATTACCCCGCTGATCACTCTCAGGAGAAGGGGATGTTTTCCTGTGATTGTTTTGCTTGGAGTTATGACTTTGATAAGATAGGGAAGGGTGGAGTTTGCTCTTGAGAACAGTTATTAACAGTGGGAAGGCACACATTGACCATATTGTGGTCCGTAGGAATTGCACTAGAATTTGTTGTGAAAGTGCTTCAATGAGTGCAGATGTTTCTTTGATATACCGTGTGCATTTTCTTTAGATAACTATCTGGTAGTGGAATTGACATATCATATGGTAATTCTATTTTTTTATTTTTTAGGAACTCCCATACTGTTTTCCATTGTGGCTATATCAATTTACCTATTGACCATTAAAAATTTCCCATTTCTTCACATCCTTGCCTGCATTTCTTATTTCTTTTTTTTTAAAAATCATAACCATTCTAGTTGGAGTGACATGGTATTTCATTGTGATTTTCACTTGTATTTTCCTAGCAATTAATGATGTGGAACTTTTTTTTTCATAGACCTGCTTGCCATTTGTGTTTCTTCTTTTGATAAATTTATGTCTTTGCTCATTTTAAAATCATATTTTTGTGGGTTTTTTTTTTCTGTTGAGTTGTCCTTATATATTCTAGATACTAACCCATTATTAGGTACACAGTTTGCAAATATTTTCCTTCATTCTGTAGTTTTTTTGTTTTGTTTTGTTTCCTTTGCTGTGCAGAAACTTTTTAGTTTGCTGTGATCCTATTTGTGTTTTACTTTGGCTCTGCTGGACTTTGTACATGGTGGGCAAGTACTCTACACCTGGGCCACACTCCCGGCTCCTCATTTGCCTATTTTTTCTCTTGTTGTCATGCTTTTGAGATTTCATAAAAAATTAAAAAAAAAAGCTGGGCGTGGTAGTGCACACTTGTAATCCCAGCATTGGGAAGGATGAGACAGGAGGATTGCAGTTCGCGGACAGCCTCAGCTACTTAGTGAGGACTGTTGCAACTCAGTGAGACCCTGTTTCAAAATAAATAATAAAAACATAGGGCCAGGGTGTGTAGCTCGGAGGTAGAAAGCCCCTGGGTTAGCCCGGCGTGGTGGTCCACGCTTGTAATCCCTGCACTTGGAAGGCTGAGACAGGAGGATCCTGCAGGTTCAAAGCCGGTCTCAGCTACTTAGTGAGGCTCTCAGCAACTTAATGAGACACTGTTTCCAAATAAAATATATAAAATAGGTCTGGGAGTGTAGCCCAGAGGTAGAAGTCCCCTGGGTTTCATCCCCAGTACCACACAAACACAAAATAAAAATAAAAAAAGAATGCCCCTGGGTCCCATCCCCAGTATTGCAAAAACAAAACAAAATAAAGCAAAACTTGCCTATACCAATGACCAATATCATGGAGAAATCCCGTTTCCCTTAAACAGTTTTTATGAGTGGTGAAAAATAGTAGTTTCATTCTTCTGCATATGGATATCTAATTTCCCCAGCACCATTAATCTAAGAGATTATCCTTTCCCCAGTGTGTGTCTTGGCACCTTTGTTGAATATTAGTTGGTTGTTGAGTGTGTACATTTATTTCTGTGTTCACTATTGTGGTCTATTGTTCTGTGTGTCTATTTGTAATATGTTTTAAAGTAGTATGGAGCCTCTGGTTTTGTTCATTTTGTTCAAGATTGCTTTTTAGCCTTTTAATTTTTATCTCTTCTTTTCTAATATAAACACTTAACATTACAGATTTTCCTCTAATATTGCTTAGCTCTATCTAATGCATTTGCATATGCAATATTTTTATTAATTCAGTTTTATGTGCTTATTTCCATCACATTTTCCCTTGAGTTATGTCTTATTAAAAAACATTTAAAATTCCCTAGTTCATGTTTTATTTTCTTTTGTTTCTCTAATTCTTTAAATTTCAATGAAATTATTTGCTTTGTGAAATTCAAGTTACATGGTCAGTTTTAAGAAATAGTCCTTCGTATTTTAAGATACTGTATTATCAAGTTGACGATTAGTATGTTCTGTATAAGTTCATCAGAACAAACTTAATTATGCTCAAATCTATAGGTATGGGAATTTTGTATATTTCATGTATTCGTTGCTAAAACGTATGTTAAATTTACTAAGATGATTCAAGTATGCCTTTTCCCCCCCATGTATTCTGTAGCTGTGATTACACATTTATAAGTTTAAAATTCTTCATTTTGGTAAATTGTGCCTTCCATCATTTTTATCTCTTGTAAGGTTTATTTTCCCCCATAAAACTATGTTTTGCTGATGTCTGTGCTTTCTTTCAGTTAGTATTTGATACAACTTTATCAATTTCTTTACCTTTAATGTTTAACTCATGTTTCTTACATGTGTTTCTTATAATCAGCATAAAACAGAATTTTTATTTTTATTAACTATTTATTTTTTGGTACTGGGGATTGAATCCAGGGGAGTTGTATCTCTGAGCTATATCCTCAGCCCTTTTTGTTTTTGATTTTGAAAAACAAGGTCTTACTAAGTTTCTGAAGCTGGACGCAAACCTGTAATCTTCCTATCTCAGCTTCCCAAGTACTGGGATTATAGGTGTTCACTACTGCGTGGGAGTGGCTTAAAAGCAGAATTTTAAAAGAACTAAGTCTGCTATATTTGCTTTTAATTGAATTTCTGTCCATTTACATTCACTCTGATGACATGTATTTTAAGTTCATTTCCACTATGTTACACCTTTTCCTTTCTTTCTCCTTCCTTCCTTCCTTCCCTCCTTCCTTCCTTCCTTCCTTCCTTCCTTCCTTCCTTCCTTCCTTCCTTTCTTTCCTTTCTTTCTTTCCTTCTTTCTTTCCTCTTCCTTTATGCGTTCCGCTCACTTTTCTACTTCCTCTGGGTTATTTGAGGTTTCTTTTATTCATAACATTTTATTTTATTTTTTATTTTTGGTGGTACTGGGCTTCCTGGAAACCCTTCTACCTATGGGCTACACTCCCAGACCTATATTTTATATTTTTTAATTGGAAACAGGGTCTCTTAAGCCAGCACAGCTGGCTTCAGACCAGTGCGATCCTCCTGTATCTGCCTCCCAAGTGCGGGGATTACAAGCATGCGCCACCACACCTGGCCCTATTTGTAAAATTTTAGCATAGCAAAATAACCCTTTACCATTTATTAACCTATTCCTATTATTTTAGTGGTTATGAAGATACTCAATAAAATCTGCCATAATATCAGTACCATCCTAAAAAAATAGTGATTTTGGAAAGATTAACTCCAATCATCCCTCTTATGAGATCAATCTTCTTATCTCTTTCATAAAATAGACACTATCATTGTTATTTGTATAACCAGTATTTGTTTAAAATTTCCCATGTAGTTGAAAAAAATCTTTATTTATTCTTTCTTCTGTATTTCACTCCTTCCTTTTGGGATCATCATTTTTGTTCTTGGAGAACATCTTTTTGATTTCTACTAAAGTAGTTTTTTCAAAAGTATATTTTCTTGTCTTTTTTTGAGTGTCTGAAAATGTCTTAAATGTCACACTGGGAATTCTAGTTTAACAGTAATTGCCGTGTTTTCTTGCTTATGGCATGAGCATGTCAACAATTAAAATAATTGTTCTTTTTTAGGTAATGTCTTTTACTCTTTATGACTTTTATGTTTACTCTTTTGTTCATTTTAAGATTTGCTCATTATAGTTGGCATTTTGTAGATTAATTCTAGCAAGTCAAGGTATGGATTTCTTTTTATTTATGTTGCATGGAATTTATTGGAATTCTTATACCTGAGGGTTTGTATCTTCTGTCAATCAATTCAGGAAAATTTCAGCCACTATTTATATTATTGTTTTTAGAATTTAATTGATGCAATAAAATTTTACATTGAAGTGAGATTCAAAGTGATACATTCATATATACACAACATCTCTTAATACGGTTCTCTACTAACCCCATCCCACTATCCCCCTTCTCGCTATTTCCTTAAATATTGCCCTACTCTAACTTTTCTCACTGTAAATATGCAATACTTATATTTTGAAGATGATATTTTATTTTATGGGAGGATGTGCATAGATTGCATGCAAATCCACCATTTAACATAAGGAACTTGAGCATCCAAAAAATTTTGGCTCTGACTGGAGATCTTGGAACCAATCCCCCCTGGATCAGAGAGACACCTGCAATAGGAATTTCTGCTTCTAGTCTAGATAGAATATCCATCTAGATTTACTGATCTTACCTATATCAGATTTACTCTCCTGCGCAACATAATAAAAATGGACAAAATATATAAAACAACAATTTTTAGGAAACTGAATATTCGGCAACAAAGAACAATGGTGCCTGAGATACATGATATAATTAGGTAAGTTCTATGATTGCCCCATGTTACTGCTTACAGAGTATTTCCAAGCTGTTGCACAAAAAGGAAGAACCAAGGTGGAACCCAGAAGACTCCCTGAATTGAAGTTACACAGCTGAGAATCAGAGGCTCCAAGATGGCTGGAATTTTCAGGACCAGAAACAAGAAAGCTACTTGGAGGACGTTCTGGACCCCCTTGAGTATCTAAGTATGGGCTAGGAAATTACTTGAACTTGGAGAAAGAACTAGTTAAAAGATTTAGAGGTAGTACCTGACTCCAACTTGCTTAATTCCTGGAGAGTCTGGGTCATTACTAGTGCTGTCTGGATTTGAGCTGTAGTTTTCTACTGACATTGGTCTCAAGGCTTGGTTATACTAAAAGATGTCCTGAAGACTCTCCTGTATTCTAGCCATACTCTTCTTTACCTACATTGTGGGAAAGTAGACCAATTCTCTTTGGAGGTCAGGAAAAGTCAACCTCCTTTGCCTGTGAATTCAGTGGCACGTAGCTCCTACAGGCTGAGTGGCAGTCCTCTAGTTCAAAGGAGTCATTGTGGCATCTCCTGGTGGAAACATTTCTCACTTTGGAATCAACACTTCTAGGCTGGTGTAGCATAAGCGTGTGAGGCCTTTCACTAGTGTGTAACTAGAGTTGTCTTGGTCCATTTTCTGTTGCTATACCAAAATACCCCAGCCTGGATAATTTATAAAGAAAAGAGGTTATTTGGGGTCCTGGTTCTGGAGGCTGAGAAGACCAAGGGAATGGCACCGATGAGAGCACTGTGCTGCTGTTCTGTTTCTTGGTAGAAAGTGGAAGGACAAGTGGGTACATGTAGAAGACACAAAACAGAAGGGAAAGCCTTGATTTATAATAACATGCTCTCATGGTAACTAATCTAGTCCCACGAGAAATGCATTAATCCCTCTTAATGACCCAGTTATTTCTTAAATGCCCCACCTCCCAACACCACAATAACAATTAAATTTAAACATGAGTTTTGGCATGAGCAAACTACATCCAAATGATACCAAGGGCCAGGCATGGCAGTGCACACTTGTAATCCCAGCATTCAGGAGGCTGAGACCGGAGGATCATGGTTTGCAGACAGCCTCAGCTACTTAGTGAGGCCCTCTGCAACTTAGTGAGACTCTGTTTCAAACTAAAAGAATAAAAAAATGGGGCTGGGGTGTAGCTCACAGGTCAAATGCCCTTGGGTTCCATCCCCAAACCTGCAAAAAAAAAAAAAAAATCATACCAAGAAGTAATAATGAGTGGTGGCATTCCCGTTTCCATCCCTTGGTACCTGCACCTATGTATTCTTAGCTATCAGAGAAACAGCACTATATGTTGGTCATGAATTTGAAGAATATTTATCCCTCTGGAAAACCTTGGCCCAGCTCTGTAAGATATTGCTATCTAGCTTGCACAATAACTGCGTTTTCAAGGGCTCATTCTACTGTTCTATCAAAGCAGCTGCTTTAGAATGATTGGGAGCATGGGTAACCTAATGAAACCCATGAATATGATCCCATCTCTGCACTTCCTTTGCCGTGGAGTGAGTTTCTTTATCAGAAATGGTGCTGTATGGGGGTATCATGACTATGGATATGGCATTCTGTAATTCCACGCAGGATAGTTTTGGCAGAAGCATCATGTCAATAAAAATAAGTTGGTAGCCAGAGTGAGTATCTTCCAGTAAGAACAAAACATTGCCCCTGCCATGATGAAAGCAGAACAGTTTAACTAACTTGCCACCTGGTATCTGGCTGGTGACCTGGCAAATGGTGTCATATCTGGGATTCAGTGATGGTCTCTACTAGCAGATTGGACATCAGCAGTAGCCTTACTCAGATCAGCCAGGGTAAGTAGAAGTCCATGTTGTTGGGTCCATGCTTAACTTCCATTCCTGACACTCTGGCCACTTATTTTCATGAGCCCATTGGACAATAACAAAATTGTCTTCTGGCAGGGGAGAGACTGATTTGTATACGTTGAACAGGGCATCCCATCCACTTGTTTAAGAAAATCTTCCTCTGCTGAGGACATCCTTTGGGGACCAGTCACATATATCTTCACATTTTTACCTATTTAGGAGGACTATCACAAATCTCTTCCCCAAATTTTCATGTCACCAATTTTCAATTTTATTCCTTCCAAGTCTCTGACCATCAAGCCAAACCATGAGCCTTGGCCCATAAATTGGCATATGATACACATTATGACCATTTCTTCTTCAGCAGATTGAACGTCCAGGTTGCACTGCCTGAAGCAGTATCCACTGGAAGGAGTCCTCTTCACTATTGTCTTTCATGAATGTCCTAGAAAGGGGATCTAGTACTGTCACTGGCCCTTTAGGGTGGTGCCTGCGTATAGTGCAGAACCATCTATAAACTAACCTGGGGTCTTGCCTTCCTCTGTCAACTGATGGTAGAGAAATCTCCATGGAGCCCTAGCTACAGTTTTGGTAAATGAAGTTAGTGTGGTGAGAGGGGGGAATAGGGACAGGGGACATTTTGACCACTTTGTCATGCAACCTATGGATGCCTTCAAGGCTTGCTTAGTCCTGATCAGGAAAATGTCATTTGTAGATTATCTTAAATGACACAGAGAAAACAAGAGTTTTTACTCCTTCTTACATTTTCAGCTTTTGAATTTATATCTTTAAATCCAATACTGTCACAGACATAAGAAGAAAATCTATAATATTTCTAAAATAGTTTAATTTTTCTTCTACTTTGAATTGTTCCAAACAAAGCCAATATACAAATAAACCAAAATGAGAAAATGTAATTGTGATATTGGTTAAAATACTATAACAAAATAAAGATAGTTTTTAGGATATGTAATAGAATGTGATGTAGGGAGATATGCATTAAATTCTGCCTCTAATTCCTAATTCCTTCCTTCTTGTACTTGCAAAAGAGCAGCTCTTATGGTATCATGTTGTTCTAGTTGGTCTTTGAGCCAAACTAGGCTTTGCATGGGAGATGAAATATTTGTCCTGGGCAATCTTACCTAACATATTTACATGCATATTTACTTTTTATTAAGCATATGCTGACCTGGCTTGTTTGGTATTATTGGCAATTCCAACCATGAGAATGTCACTTATTAATGACAGTAGAAATTTAGGTGATTCATTGAATTCATTAATCAAAATGTTTAGTTCAGCAGTGATTTACATGGGAGAATCAGTAAATAACTTATCTTCCTTTACTTAAAGATACCTGAATTGCTTGGTATCAAGTCTCTGAAATATAGTTTTTCTTGAAGTATAATTTACATGAGATAGACTGCATACATATCAAGTCTTTAAATTCCATGAGGGTTTTTGTGTGGTCTTGGGGATGGAACCCAGACTACCACTGAGCTATGCCCCTGGCACTTTTTATATTTTATTTTGAGATTGGGTCTTTCTAAGTTATTGAGGCTATCCTCAAACTTGTGATCTTCCTGTTCCAGTCTACTGAGTCCCTGGCATTATAAGCCCACAGCATTGTGCCCAGCAAGTTTTGACAATTGTATAAATCTATGTAACATTCACCCAGAACATTTGTATCACCATGTAAAGTTCTTTCATGCCCTTTCTAGCCAACCTCTGTCCTTCTATTGAAGCAACTGTTTCCTACTTTCTATGACTATAGCTTTGTTCTACCCATTCTTAAATGTTCATCCATTCTTGGACTTCATATCAAAGGAGTCATTAATTATCTTTTTGCACCTATCCATTTATATTTAAACACTTACTTTCTCTTTTGTAAAAACTTTTCATGTTTCCTATTTGACCTCACTCAAATGCTTTAAAAAACTCTAAGCCAGGCATAGTGGTGCACGCTTGTAATCCCAGCATTTGGGAGGCTGAGACAAGAGGATCATAGTTTATGGACAGCCTCAGCTACTTAGTGAGGCCCTTTACAACTCAGTGAGACCCTGTTTCAAAATAAAGAAAAATATAGGGCTGGGGGTGTAGCTGGGAGGTAGAATTCCCCTGGGTTCCATCCCCAGTATTACAAAAACAAAAAACAAACAAACAAACAAACAAACAAACAAACAAAAAACTACCCTAAATACTTTGATTTCAGTGTTTGCCTTCCTTACTGGTAATACATAGATAAATTTTGAAACATGACAATAAAGGCATAGTTTTTGCTGGCAAATAACTTTAGGTTACACTTGTCACCCCAAATCAAAAGATATGTTGGCCTTCTCTGTTTATACTGAGTAACTATAACATGTAGGGGACGGGTTAATTCATGAACTCATAAACTTTAGAGCCGGAAAGGCTTTCAGGAATCGCCAAACTACTCAACAAGAAGCCATGGCGCTTCTTTTCTCAACTAATCATTGTGATAGACAGACCTTTAAGATAGACTGGGGAACCGGACATACAGGACCTCAGCCTTCATGGAACTTACATTAGAGCAGGAGAGATAAATGTAGACAGGAATTGCAATGACATGGTGAGTGGTATGGTAGGAGAGGTCATGGGAACTATGTTCATCTAGCTTTGTCAGGGGGTCACAGAAAGTACCCTTGAAGAATTGATGGTTAGGCTGGGGTGGGAAGGATAAACAGAAATAAGACAGACAAAGAGAGGAAGGAAGGGGAGGACTAGTGCAGAGAGACCAGCAGGGGCAGTGGTAGTAAGGTGACAGCCTGGTGCCTATGAGGTCTCTCTGAGCAACTGACAGAAGCTCAGTAATGACTGAAAGTGATCAAGGAAGAAAATGAAAACAGTAACAGGAGCCTCTGAGCCAGGGAAAGAGTCTTAAAATCATTCTGAAACCAGAAAAGGTCACTGAAAGTTTTAGAGTGAGTTATTATATGATCAGATTTGCAGAACAACCTTCTGAGATCATTTTGCTTATCTACTCACTCATTCATTGATTATTTCTGTGGTGCTGGGCATTAAACACAGGGCCTCATGCGTACGAGGCAAGAGCTCTACCACTGAGCTATATTCTCGATGCAGAAAATCCTTCTGTCTGTGTCATGGAGACTAGCGGGACAGAAGCCAAATTAGACACACAGAGACATTTTAGAGGCCATTGCTTGAGTCAGGGTGGTAGGGCTTGTGAGAAGAAGATTAAACTGAGAGATACAGGAAATCACACCAGGTCGGGGTAAATGAGTATGTATGTTGAGGAAGGAAAATAACTCAAAGGTTTCCC